>NC_077230.1:317039776-317339776 GCF_027887165.1 Monodelphis domestica
TGAAATTGAAAAAAATCAAATGACAGGTGGAAGAAAAACGGAAAAAAGAAATGAAAATAATGCAAAATGAAAATAACAGTTAAAAAGCAAAATTGGTCAACTAGGAAGAGTCACAAAAATCTAATGAAGAAAAGAGTTCCACCAAAAGTAGAATGGACCAAAAGGAAAAGGAGGATCAAAAAGTCATGGAAGAAATTCATTCTTTAAAAATTAGAACTGGGAAAATAGAAGCTAATGACTTCATGAGACATCAAGAAACAATAAAACAAAATCAAAAGAATGAAAAAAATTGAAGAAAACATGAAATGTCTCATTGAAAACACAACTGACCTGGAAAATCGATCCAGGAAAGACAATTTAAGAATTATTGGACTACTTGAAAGTCATGATAAAAAAACAGAAGTTTAGACATCATGTTACAAGAAATTATTAAAGAAAACTTCCCTGATATTCTTGAACAAGAGTCTATACTAGAAATTAAAAGAATCCACAGATCACCTCCTATAATAAATCCTCAAATGATAACTCCCAGAAATGTTATAGCCAAGTTCAAGAGCTCCCAGTTCAAAGAGAAAATACTGTAAGCAGTCAGAAAGAAATAATTAAAATATCATGGAGCCCCAGTCATAATTATGCAAGATCTGGTAGCTTCCACAATGAAGGCCTGGAAGGCCTGGAATATAATATTCTAAAAGGCAAGGGAACTGAGTTTACAACCAAGAATCACTGACCCATAAAAACTAACTATTTCCTTTCAGGGGAAAATATGGTCATTTAATAAAATAGAAGATTCTCAGGCATTCCTGAGGAACATACCAGACTTAAACAAAAAAAAAATTTATATCTAAATACAAAATTCAAGAGAATCATAAAAAGGTAAATAAGAAAGAAAAAATTTAAGGGCTTCAATAAGATCAAATTATTTACATTCCTATGTGATATTTGTAACTCTTAAAATTTTTTATCATTATCATAGTAGTTAGAAGAAGTATACATAGACTTGTGTATGGTAGTGTGGTAGTAACATATTTAGGATGATATGCAAAAATAAATCTATGGTTGTAGTATATGTTGGTGATGGAATACTATTGTGCTAAAAGGAATAATAAAGTGGAGGAATTCCATGGAGACTGGAACAACCTCCAGGAAGTAATGCAGAGCAAAAGGAGCAGAACCAGGAAAACATTGTACACAGAGACTGATACACTGTGGTACAATCGAATGTAATGGAATTCTCCATTAGTGTCAATGCAATGTCCCTGAACAATCTGCAGGGATCTAGGAGAAAAAACACTATCCACAAGCAGAGGACAAACTGTGGGAGTAAAAACACTGAGGAAAAGCAACTGTTTGACTACAGGGGTTGAGGGGATATGTCTGAGGAGAGACTCTAAATGAATACTCTAATGCAAATACCAACAACACGGAAATGGATTCGAATCAAGAACACATGTGATATCCAGTGGAATCACGCGTTGGCTAGGGGAGAGTTGGGGGGGGGAGGAAAAGAAAATTATCTTTGTCTCCAATAAATAATGTTCGGAAATGGCCAAATAAAATAATGTTAAAAAATAAATAAATCTATGGGTAAAAAAGAGGATTATGCAAAGAGAAATGGGAAGAGAGAAGTAAAATAGGGTAAATTATATCACATAAAGAGGTGTGGGGAGGGAAACTATTACAATGGAGGGGAGGATGAAGGTGGTGATGGGTAATACTTAAACCGTATTCTTATTGGGATTGACTCAGAGAGGGAAGAACAGCCAGATTTACTGGGGTATAGAATCCTATCTTACCCTACAGAAAGGCAGAAGGGAAATTTAAAAAGGGTGATAGGAAGAGGAATAATGTAAGGGAGGGAGAAGTTGGGGGCATGATTAAAAGACCTGATAGAGAAATAGGAAGGGAATAAGAAGGGTGGTGGTGAGAAGGGGAATAATATAAGGGTGAGAAAAGGGGGGGGACGATTAAAAACAAAATACTGGTGTGGAGGGAAAAAGTAAAAGAAGAAATGGCAGTAATAAAAGAAGAAAAAAGATGGAGAGTAATACTCAGATGCTAATCATAACTATGAATGCAAATGGAATAAACTCACCCATAAAACAGAAGCAGATAGCAGAGTGGATTAAAAACCAGAATCCTACTATATATTGTTTACGAGAAACACATTTGAAGCTGGTAGACACACACACACACACACACACACACACACACACACACACACACACACACACAAACAGAGTAAAGGTGAGGGGCTGGAGCAGAACCTATTGGGCTTCAACTGAGATTTTTTAAAAAGCAGGAGTAGCAATCATGATCTCAGACAAAGCTAAAGCAAAAATAGATCTGATTAAAAGAGATAAGGAAGGTAATTATATCTTGATAAAAGGTAATATAGACAATGAAGTACTTTGGGATAGCATGCAGATTTTAAAAGGAGAAACTAAAGGAGCTTAAGGAAGAAAGAAGCAGTAAAACTATATTAGTGGGAGCATCTCCCCTATCAGAACTAGATAAATCTAGCCAAAAAATAAATAACAAAGAAGTAAAGGGAGTGAATGAAATTTTAGAAAAATTAGAGTTAATAGATATCTGGAGAAAATTGTATATATATATATATATTCTTTTCAGCAGCCCATAGTACATGTACAAAACTTGACCATGTACTAGGGCATAAAAGTTTCACAACCAAATATAGAAAAGTAGAAATAATAATTATAATTTTTCCAGATCAAAATGCAATTAAAAACTATAGTCAATAAGGGTTCATGGGTATTTTGGGGTGAGAAACCTTTATATTCTACCTTTCCTTAGCTGACACAGTGTTTCAATGATTGTAAGCTATATATTTTTGATTTTTAAAACTTTTTAAAATTATTTTTCCTTGCATGTGCAATATAGTATTTGAGTTTCATTTTTTTCTTTCCTTTTTATACTTGAAGCACATCACCAGTATTGAGATTTTCTTTAACTTTTTTGATTTTGCAGTAATATAGGTTTAAACTACATTTGTTCTAATGTTAATACATTCTCAAAAAGCTTTAGACTATAAAAATGATGCCATTGCTTGTTTAAAAAAATTATGGGGGGCAGCTAGGTACCTCAGTGGATTGAGAGTCAGGCCTAGAGAAGGGAGGTCCTAGGTTCAAATCTGGCCTCAGGTACTTCCTGGGCAAGTCATGTGACCCCCATTGCCTAGCCCTTACCACTCTTCTGCCTTGAAGCCAATACCCAGTATTGACTCCAAGATGGAAGGTATGGGTTAAAAAAGAACAACAGAACAATTGTGGGACTTTGCTTAATGATGCTGTCTGATTCCAGGAGAAGGGAATATAAAAAGAGCCATTTCACAGTGCCAAAGAAGCACAAAGCTATTTGCATAGTGCCAAATATTACTCTAGACAATATATATTTGGGAATCTACTTGCCAAGACAAACACAGGAATTATATGAACACAATTACAAAACACTTTTCATATAAATAAAGTTAGATGTAAACAATTGTAAAAACATTAATTGCTCATGGGTACGCCAAGCTAATATAATAAAAAATGACAATTCTAACTACATTAATTTTCTTATGCAGTGTCATAACAAACTACCAAAAACTATTTTATAGAACTAAAAATAATAATAAAATTTATCTGGAAGAATAAAAAGTCAAGACTATCAAGGGAACTAATAAAAAAAAATGTGAAGAATGGTGGCTTAGCAGTACCAAATCTTAAACTGTACTGTAAAGAAGGAATCACCACATCAATCTTGTACTGGCAAAGAAACAGAAGGGTGGATCAATGGAATATATTAGGGATAAATGACCTCAGTAATCTAGTGTTTGAAAACCCCCCAAATCCCAGCTTTGGGGATAAGAACTCACTATTTGACAAAAACTGCTGGGAAAATTGGAAAACAGTATGGCAAAAATTAGGTTTAGATCAATATCTCAAACCTTATACCAAGATAAGGTCAAAATGGTATATGATTTAGACATAAAGGGAGATATTATAAGTAAATTAGAGGAACATAGAATAGTTTACCTGTCACATCTATGGAAAAGGGAAGAATTTGTGGCCAAACAAGAGATAGGGAACATTATAATATATAAGTTGAATAATTTTTATTATATTGAATTTAAAAGGTTTTATACAAACATCATCAAAGCATCCAAGATTAAAAAGGAAACAACAAACTGGGGGGAAATTTTATAAGAAATTTCTCTAATAAAGTTCTCATTTCTTAAATATATTAAGAACTAAGTCAAATTTATAAGACTCCAAGTCATTTCCCAATTAATAAATGATCAAAGGATATGAATAGGCAGTTTTCAGATGAAGAAATCAAAGCTATCAATAATCATATGAAAAAACGTTCT
This sequence comes from Monodelphis domestica, assembly GCF_027887165.1. Classification (NCBI taxonomy): domain Eukaryota; kingdom Metazoa; phylum Chordata; class Mammalia; order Didelphimorphia; family Didelphidae; genus Monodelphis; species Monodelphis domestica. Next base: position 317,044,149 of record NC_077230.1, read on the forward strand.
AAATCACTCTTGATTCGAAAAATACATATTAAAACAACTCTGAGGTACCATCTCATACCTATCAGATTGCCTGAAATGACAATAAAGGAAAATGATAAATGCTGGAGGAAATGTGGCAAAATTGGGACACTAATACAGTGCTGATGGAGTTGTGAACTGATCTAACCATTCTGGAGGGCAATTTGGAATTATGCCTAAGGGAATATGAAACAATACACACCCTTTGATCTAATAATACCACTATTAGGTCTGTATCCCAAAGAGATAAGAAAAAAAATGGAAAATGACCTGTTTGTATAAAAATATAGCTTTGTTTTTTGTACTGGCAAAAAATTGGAAACTAAAGGGAGAGTTCCTCATTTGGGGAATGGCTGAACAAACTGTGGTATATGGTGGTAACGAAATCTACTGTGCTATAAGGAACAATGAACACAATGATTTCAGAAAGAACTGGAAAGACATATGTGAACTGATGCAGAATGAAATAAGCAGAACCAGGAAAACATTGCACACAGTAATAGCAATATTATGGAATCATTGAAGGTGCCAGACTTTGTGACTAACAGCAATACAAGATCCAAAACAATTCTGAGAGACTTATGAGAAAGAATGCTATTCACCTCTAGAGAAAGAACTGTTGGAGTATAAATGCAGATGAAACATATGATTTATCACTTGTCTATTTGGTTTTAGTTTTATAAGATTTTTCACTTACAAAAATGAATACTATGGAAATATGTTTTGCATGCTAATACATGTGTAATCAAGATTGAATTGATTGCCAGCTCCAGGAGTAGAGAGGGAAGAAGGGAGATAATTCAGATCATGTGACTTTAGAAAACTTTTTTAATGTGATAATTTGTTAATAAAATAAAAAACAGCAATATAATTTAAAAATTACCTTACATAAAAAATATATAATGGAATGCTCCTATGTTCTAAGAAATGATGAAGGGAATAAACCTCAGAAGACTTGCCTGAACCGATGCTGAAGAAAATAAGCAGAAACCTGAAGACAATTTATTCAAATGGCATCAATATTTGTAAAGATAAATATCTTTGAAAGATTTGAGAACTCTGATCAATATAATGACTAACCATGATGCCTGAGAACTAATGGTACCTTGAGACAAAGAGGTAAGGGATTTAGTGTTCAGACTAGGAAAAAAAAAAAAAATATATATATATATATATATACACATGACTAATAGGAATTTAGGGATAAGAAGCTGAATTTATTGCCTTTTAATTTAGAAGTGTATAGCATGTTTTATCATGAGACTTTTGGATCTGTGGTTGGTTCCATTGTGTTGATCAGTCATTCTCCAATTGAGGGGTACCTCCTTAGTTACCAGTTCTTTGCCACCATGAAAAGAATTATTATTAATGTTTTTGTACATATGGGTCCTTTTCATCAATCACTTTTGTCTTTGGATTTCCAGAATCTAGCATAGTGTGTGCTTGGTGATCTTCCAAATTAATGAATTTCCAAATTCATGAGATCACTGATCTTTTTGGGTATTTGTAGGGTTCTCCTGGTTAACTTCAACAACTAAAAACTTAGCTAGATTCATGAACTAAGCCTCAGAAAGAACATCATGTATTTAAAAAAAAAATTTAAGAAGAGAGGGCAACTAGGTGGCACAGCTGATTGAAAAGCAGTCTCAGAGACAGGAGGTCCTAGTTCCAAATCTGGCCTCTTGACACTTCCTAGATATGTGATCCTGGGCAAGTCACTTAACCTCCATTGCCTAGCCCTTACTGCTAATTCAAAGTATTGATGCTAAACTGGAAGGTAGGAGTTTAAAAAAAAAAAGTTGAGTTATGGGAAATCCCCTAGGAAAAATGAATAGAATTCTAGAACCAAATTTTAAGAGGAAATATTTAAACAAGAAGTATTTATTTGGCAAGTACAGCCAAAAGAAAAACAAAAAATGTTCAAAAATCATTACTCTAAAAGATTATATAGGTTAACATTTTCTTTACACAGAATTTCACTAGTTATTTCCTAACAAAGTGCTTATCAAAGTTGTTAACTTAAGGATATTATACTTTTTTTTTTAAACAAAAAGAAGCATTCAAAATTTACTGACCTTTTCCATGATGACAATTGGCTGTCAGGAGTAATGCCCCATAGCAGAAATTTTCCAAAAAGTAAATACAGTTAAGCTTTAGGAAAAGGTAGCATTTAAAAATGTATCTTTTGATCATCACCTCAAATGGTATGACTGTATTGCCAAGAGAAGCTCCACAATGATATATAACTTAAACATCAAGGATGGCATAAACAACTTCCAGAATCAAAAAACCTGCCATGTTGATGGTTAGAGGAAGAGTTCGTGACCAAACATATAGAGAGGTTCACAGAAGGTAAACTAGATAATTATGATTACATAAAATTAAAGTTTTTACACAAACAAAATGAATGCATCTAAAATTAGAAGAGAAGCAGATAGATGGGGGCGGGGGAAGCTTTGTAGCAAGTTTATCTGAAATCAATATAGGCATAAAAACCATTCCTGAAGTAATAAATTGTCAAAGGATATGAATAGGTATTTTGAAGAGGCAAAAATTCAAGATATCAATAGCCATATGAAAAATGCTCTAAATCACTAATAATTAGAGAAATATAAATTAAAACAATACTGAGGTTCCACCTCAGGACAAAGAAGAAAATGACATGTTGGAGGGGCAATGGAAAATAGGTACATTAATGCACAGTTGATAAAACTGTGGACTGTTCCAGTCATTTTGGAAAACAATTTGGATCTATGCACCAAAAGTTGTTAAACTATGCAAGGCTTTTGATCTAGTGATACTAATAGTAACCAAAGAGTTTAAAAAAGAACAGAAGAAGAAGAAGGGAATAGCTAGGTGGATCAGTGGATTGAAAACCACCAGTCCAAGAGCCTGGAGATCCTGGGTTTAAATATGACCTCAGACACTTCCTAGCTGTGGTGTTCTTGAGCAAGTCACTTAACCCCAATGACCTAGCCCTTACCACTCTTCTGCTTTATTGATTCCAAGACAGAAGGTAAAGGCCAATAATAATAATGATGATGATAAATGATTAAGAGGATGGTTTCAGAAATGCCTAGAAAGACATGTATGATTTAATGCAGAGAGAAGTGAGCAAAACCCAAAGAACAAATAAAAAAGACATTATTGTAAAGACAAACAACCTTAAAGGATTTAGGAACTCTGATCAACACAATAATCAGACATTGACATCAATGCATAAAAGGATTCAATAGATAGTTGGGGCCAGATTGTCAAGGGCTTAAATGTCAAACAAAAGGATTTATATTTGATCCTAGTGTCAACAGGGAGTTCCTGGAATTTATTGAGTAAAGGAATGTCATGGTCAAACCTGAGTTTTAGGATAGTCATTCTGGCAGCTGTGTAGAGAATAGATTGGAATGGCACAAGATTTAAGGTGGGGAGACCTAATAGAAAGCTATTGTAGTAATCCAGATGAGAGAGGTTCTAAAGGTTTGCACAAGGGTGGCAGCTGTGTGAGTAAAGAATGGATATCTTTCAGAAACTCATCCACCATTGGCTATTATTTTCCTTTAATTTAAAATTTTTATTTATTTGTTTGTTACTTTAAATTACCCAGTTAATTCCTGCCTCCCTCCCTCCCCTCATTAGAGAAATACTGTAATTCTTTCTACTTAAATAGAGCAAAGGATACACACATTCATTTAAAGCTTACTCTCCATATGAAAGAAAACAATATTTCTTAGAAACACTGAGAGATAAGAAACATAGAACATCTCCTATGTCTTTTTTAAAATTTAATATTATACCTGAGGTTCATAGCAATATGATATTCATATTAGCAGATAGTAAGACCTCTGTATATATATATATAACTGTATGACTAGACAAGCTCTTTGTGCCTCTGTTTCCCCATATATATAAAATAGAGATAATAATAACTTTAGTATCTATTAGAGGACCCAATGTTCGGGTCTGTGACCTCAAGCAAGTCATTTAACCTCCCTGAGTTTTTTCTCATTCATAAAGAAGAGATTGCCCTAGATGACTTCCGGGAGAACCTCTTGTAACCTTATACCTGAGAAATGAAAGCTTCTATTGCAGGCTTATATTTTCTTTCTTCCTTATCTATTTTGAATTTGGAGTTACCAAAATTTGAGGAACTAGAGGTTTCTTCCCAAATACCTTACAGCAGCGCGCACACTTCTGTGTAATATATCACTTGCATTTTTTTTCCCTGCAGAATTTGAAATTTAAAATGATTGCCTTCAAGTAAGAAGTGAAGATGTACAGTCAGTAGGCACCAAGCTGGCACTGCCTCATACATTGCAATGATTGCTATCTTTTTTGATTTTCAACAGTCAGGACTTCATAATCTAGCCTAAAATAGGAATCCTTTCAGCTTTTCATGTTTTAAAAATATGCACTTTTTATAATCACTTGCTTCAAACTTAAAGTTTTAGAGCTTGAATGCAAAATTTAAAGGTATTTAACTGTGAGTGGATGGAGGTTTCATAACTTGGTTATTCCTTGGAAAATATGTGTGACCTCTCAGAGGTGAAGGCTTTGCCCTAAATGTATAAATACAGTTCTAATTTCAAGCAACCTCTTCAATATTTGTCTCTTGTGGTGATTTCCATAATCAACATTTGTGAAATCAAAGATTAAAGGCTTGAAGATACTTTAAAGATCATCTAGTCTATTTTACAGGTGAGGTAAGTGACTCCCCCACATTCATACAGATAAGAAATGATAGAGACAAGCTTCCAATCCAGGTCCTTCAATCCCCCCATTTTGCAACTGCTGATGTGCCTGATTTCACCTCCATGGGACAAGATGCTCTTCCCCGGATAATAAGTTCATCGCTTCTAAACTCACCACCATGCCACTAACTTACGTCTTAAGTGATATTATCACCCCCAGCCTCCTCTTCCCTCTGATTGGAAGGCTGGAAGGTAGAATACCAAATTTCTCCTAATTCCTTCCTTTTTAGAGGACAGAAACTAGACTCAACTCACTCCATTCTACATCTATCACCCTACCTGTCTTCATGGAACAAGATACCCTCAGGCTGAGTAATTCTTGTTATTGTTCAGTGTCTGACTCTGTGGTCCCATTTGGGGTTTTCTTGGCAGAGATAGTAGAGTGCTTGGCCATTTCCTTCTTCAATTTACTTTACAGGTGAGGAAACTGAGGCAAATAGGGTTAAGTGGTTTGCCTAGGATTACAAAGCTAAAAGTTGTCTGAGGCCAGATTTGAGTTCAGAAAGATGAGTTTTCCTGACTCTAGTTCTAGCATTCTATCTACTATGCTCCCATTCATAAACTATATAGTCTAATTTAACTTGCTTTCTAACTGGTCCTCACACAAAGTATTCCATGTTATACTTCTATGCCTGGAATATGCCTCTTTCCCCTCTTCCTCTTAGAAATGCTAGTTTTCTGTGATTGTTTTTTGTTTTTTTTGGTCAGTTTACTTTGAGGTGATTAAAAAGTCTTTAAATTTGCTTCTGAGCCAGAACTGAGTGCATACAGAAAGCTCAAACAGATAAACTTTCTCCATTGCCCAGGGATGAGTAAGAGGAAAATTCCTGTAAGCCCCCAGGTGTGGGTAGAAATAACAGGGAAATAGCCTGAGGCCTGCTACTGACCACCTTATCTTTCCACCCAGGCACCATATGGCTATTTATAAGTGCATGATATGGCTACATTTCTTTTGTTTCTGTGTATCTGTTTCCATATCTGAGAGACTGACCAGACCAGTTAGTCACCTGGTGAGTTTTGAAAGGTTGGAAGAACCAGCAGACATAACAAAGTCTGGTGAGAAACAAGTTCTGAAAAGAAATCTACTTGAAACATCCCAGCAGCCCTTCAGAAGAGATGCCCTTTTGGAAAAGTGTGGGAGAGTTTATTGTCAATCACCTTGAGCTGAACTCTGACACTGCTGAAGTGAATTCTGTGGTGGTGGAAGAGAGGATGTTTTGTAATCACCACTTTAAGTTTGAATCCACTCTCCTTAAGATGAAATTAATCAGTCAACAAGCATTTATTAAGCAACCCTACTGCATGCTTACCACATAAAGGTAAGTGCTGGGCACTGTACTAAGCACTGAGGATACCAAAAAAAAAAAAAATCAAGAGATAATCCTTGCCCTCAAATTGCTGCAAACCTACTAAGGGAGACAACATATACACAATAAGTTCTGAAGAGGACAATTTGGTTTATTTCTTTATTTTTTATTTTTTTAAGCCTTTATCTTCCATCTTGGAATACTGGGTATGGGTTCCAAGGCAGAAGAAGGATATGGGCTAGGCAATTGAGGTTAAGTGGCTTACCCAGGGTCACATAGCTAGGAAGTATCTGAATCCAGATTTGAACCAGGACCTCCTGGCTCTAGAGCCTCCTAGCTCTCAATCCACTGAGCCACTTCACTACTCCTGAGGAGGGCAAATTTGGAGGTAATCTTGGTGGTAAGTACTAATGTTAAGGAGGATCAGGAAAGTCTTCTTGTATAGGTGAGGTTTAAGGTATGACTTGAAGAAATCCAGGAAAAACAGGAGACAGAGATGATGAGAATTACAGGCATGGGTGACATCCTGGAATTTATTTTCATAAATGCTTCTAGTCAGGACAGAACAGAAAAAGGACAATGTTCCTTGGATCACAGGTGAGTAAGGTACAAGACTGAGAAGGATAGAAGGGGGAAAAGATTATAAAGACCCACAAATGCCAAGCAGAAGATTTTTTAATTTAATCCTGAAGGTAATAGTATAAAAATTAAAATTAAATCTCAAAAATAAAAATGTTAGATTCTAGGAGATTATTAATGATTATTAGAAATCAAGGAATAAAGAAGATACAAAATAAAGACCACATGCCTATTGTGAACTTTAGATTACTCCACCCTTCTTAGTCTAACAAAATCAGGAATGTCTACACCCATACTTAAAGATTAAGCATTTAGGAGGATGGCCTATGACAGACATGTGCTAGCAAATGACAAATCAGAAACAACTGACAGACCCCTGGGCTGTCCTAAGTCAAGCCTAAGATATCACTGGTACATGTGAGACGCAGGAAAGTGATATAAAACCGTCTATATATTTGTCATGACTTCCTCTCTTGGGTCTCTTGGATGGTAGAAAGGTGGCTGGCAGCAGCTGGCTGAGAGTGCTGGCATCTTAGCGTGGTGGCTGCTATTGTCCAGTTTTTAGTGATGAGTTTTTCCTTGATACCATACTGGAGGAAGCCTAGTAACCTAGTTCGGTGAGGCATCTTCTCTGAGATCTCTCAGAGTTTTAGGCTGATTCTTTCTCTTTTACCTTCCAAACAGTATCTACTTAGAAGCCTAATCTTCAGAAACCTTGTGGCAGAGGATTTTGAACTCCCCCTGGCACAGGCCAGGCAGGAGAAATCCTATACACTCTCCCTCTCTCTTCTCCTTAATTTCTGTACTATATATTGATTAAACCACCATATATTTCCAAACTGACTTGGGTATTTTTATTTGGGATATCCCCTGGCGACCAAAAATCAAACTTAGATTAGGTCATGACCCTAAATTATCCTTACACCATGGCTGATTAGCCCATTTAAAATCCTTGCACTTAGCTTACCACCACCACCATGCTGGCTGCAAGCCCAAGAGAAAGGTCCAAGAGGACCACCCACTGGCTAATATCTTCTGTCTACAGGAAGTATGTAAAGATAGAAAGTCAATGGGCTCCTGGGAAATGTAGTTCTTTCTTAGGGTAACAGATTTTCAATTATACAACAGGGAGCCATGGAAGTCATTTGAATGGAGGTGGGGGTGATCTGGTCAGACATGAGTTTTAGGAAGATCAGTCTGAAAGCTGAGTAGAGGAAGAACTATCAAAGGAAGACACTTGAGTCAGGGAGACTGGGCCATCCCAATAGGTCAGGCATGAGATGCCCACACGAGGATGGTGGCAGTTTTGGAGGGCAGAAGGGGAAATATATAAAAGATGTTGTGAAGGTAGAAGAGGCAAGATGACCACTGATTGGATTTGGGTCCACGTGAGGGGAGTAGGAAAAGAATGATGATAACCCTGGATGATTCGTGTCCTCAGCAATAATAAGAAATTTAGAAAGAAGGGAAGGTTTAGAAAGAAAGAAACTAAGTCCAGTTTTGCGCATGTTGTTGGGAGTCTAGTTTGAGATGTCTCAGAGGCAGTTGGAAATATGGAGGAACTGGAGCTCAGCTGAGAGACACAGGCTGGATAAATAGGCCCATGAGTCATCTACATAGAGAGGATAATCAAACACTTGTGAGGTAATAAGATCTCCAAAAGAGCAAGTGTCAGGAACAGATGACCAGGACAGCTGTGGTTGTCCAGTCTCCACCATTTCCAGAAACCTGGCCAAGTTGTCCTTGCCTGCCCAGAGCACATGGCACCCATGCCTGGCTCTGCTGGTGACTGGAGGAACAGAAGAGCTCATATCTTCCCTCACATCAGCCAGGTCCACACCAAGTTGGTGTGTAGAAGGTATGTTGTGCTCCCAATTTGGGACATTTTTTGTACTTTGATCCTTGCTATATCTCCTCAGCAAATACTCCTTTTTAAAAGCTAGTTTAGGGAGAGCTAGATGGCTCAGTGTCTTTGCCCTTCTGTCTTAGAATTGTTACTAAGAAAGTAAGGGTTGGAAAAAATATATATAAGCAACTAGTGAGTAGGGATTGTTTCATACTTTATATTTGTATCCCTTGGGCCTAGTACAGTGCCTGGCAAAAAATTGTGGTTTCCCTTTTGTTTTCAAAGAGGACCAACGATATTACTGAATGATGTCTTCACTTGATTTTAAGTTGAATTTAAGTGAGGCATTTGCACAAAGCCATCTTCCTCACTCTTCTAGAGTCATTAAAGTCCATGTACAGACAAAAGTCAGAGCAGCTGGCAGTGGTCCAGGATGCAGTGGATAACTTGGGCATCTTTGATGTCTGACCAAGCTCTAAGTGCTCCACGGTGCCTGCTTCCAGCATCTTCATGGTCACTGGATAAAATTGTTCTCATCTTCTGGTTCCATCTTAATGTGTTTGGGATAGACACTCCCCTAACTCACTGATGGGTCTGAGTGGTACACAGTAGGCACTTAACCTTTGATTGGATTAGAACAATTGAAGGTGATATTTAGTTCTTATGCTTTCCTTTCGAATCCCTTCTAACTACCCAAGAAGAAAATGGTTGAGAGTAAAGCTTTGGTAGAAGGGATTGGGTAAAATAAGATTCTAATTGACTAACAAAATGCAAGAAAGCTCAGGTGACAGTTAGCTGGGTCATACCAGAAGACTGCAGTAAGGGGTTTTACCAAAGTAGCAAGAATCCTCTGAAATGAAGAGGAAATGCTAAGAGAAGGGTGTGGTGAGAGGCAAGAGGAAATGAGAACAAAGAAAGAAACAGGAACAGAGAAAAGCAAAATTCAACAAAACTAGGCCTTCTATTCCCTTGATTTAACATGAACTGAGGATTTAACAAGTGTCAAAAATTGCTTTCCTGGCACATTTTATGTAAAAAAAAATATAAATAAAACCCATTTCTTTCCCTCCAGGAAATTCTCCTTCTTAGGACAATGCTAGTTACTTCTAGCAGCAATTAAACAGAGGATAGAAGCTCCTGTAGATAATAAAAATGCTAATGGTAAGGAAGTGTTTTATAGAGCTAGGACTCTAACTCTAAAGCAGCAGTTCTCAGAGTATATTCCAAGGACTCCTGAAAGTCTTTGAGGTCAAAACTATTTTTGTGATAATATTAAGACATTTTCATTTTCAATATAATAAACACAGATAGATATAACCAATATAAACACAAGCTCTTTGGAGAAGAGAAAAAGGTCTTCAATAATTATCAAGAGTGTAAAGGAGTCCTTGCCCCAAGAAGTTTGAAAACTGCTGTGCTAGAGGCTATATTGTCCTTGTTTTAGGCCTGCAAAGCATTCTGACTTAGAAATAATAATCTTAAGAAGCCTGAAAAATAGAACCTTAAAATATCAAAATGATAAGGCTAGCTAGACCTATAAGTATTGATGTAGAGCCAGAAACTCTTTTTTACATATGCTGATAACTATATTTTAAGATTACTAATTTTCTTTGTAATCTTATTTTGTTTCAGGCATTTAAAATCATTATTTTAATAAGAAGTCCTAGAATAGGTGTCTAGGAGAAAGTAACAGGGAAACAATTCTTATTGTATATGTGTATACATATATATGTAAATATACATCCATCCTATCTACAGTAGGCTCACAACCTAAGAGTCATTCTGGACTCCTCACTATCCACTATCTGGACTCCCATATCCAAGCTGTTGCCAAGGCTGGTTGATTTCACCTTTGCAGCATTTCTCCAATACACCTCCTTCTCTCCACTGCAACTACCATCATTAGAGTGGGGATCATCATCATCATCACCTCACCCAGGAATTATTGCAAGCCTACCAATGGGTCTGCCAGTCTCAATTCTCTCTCCACTCCAATCCTTCCTCCATTCAACCACCAAAATGACTTTCCTAAAGTTCTGGTCCAATGTCACACACACACACACACACACACACACACACACACACACACACACACACACACACACCAGTAAACTCCTATTGCCTCCAGGATCAAATACAAAACATTCTGTTTGGCATTCAAAAACTTTTCATGACTTAGCACCCTCCCACCACTCTAGTCTTCTAATACCTTACTCCTTGACTGTATTCTTTGATCCAGTGATACTAGACTTTTGGCTGTTCCAAGAACAATATATCTCTCAGCTCCAAGCATTCTCTTTGACTGTTCCTTATACTCTTCCTCCTTTGCTTCCAACTACTCACCTCTCTGGCTTCCTTTATTTATTTATTTTTATTGATTTTTTAAAAAACCCTTACCTTCCATCTTGGAGTTGGGCTAGGCAATGGGGGTCAAGTGACTTGCCCAGGGTCACACAGCTGGGAAGTGTCTGAGGCCAGATTTGAACCTAGGACCTCCCATCTCTAGGCCTGGCTCTCAATTCACTGAACCACCCAGCTGCCCCTTGATTATTATTTTTTAAAACTCTTTTCTGTCCTAGAAACAAATCTAAAACAAGGGCAAGGGCTAAGCAAATGGGATTAAGTGACTTGCTCAGGATCACACAGTTAGGAGGTGCCTGAGAACAGATTTGAACCCAGATCCTTCTGACTCTAGGCCTGGCACTCTACTGAGCCACCTCACTATTCTTCCTTTAAGTTTCAACTAAAATTCTACCTTCTACAGGAAGCTTTCCCCCACTGGTTCTTAATTCCATTGCCTTCTATCTGTTATTTACTATTTATAGCATGCTTTGTAACTATTTGTTTACAAGTTGTCTCCTCCATTAGATGGTGAACTCCTAGAAGACAAGGACTGTCTTCTGTCTCTTTTTGTATTCCCAGTGCATACCCGGCACATAGTATGTGCTTAATAAATCTTTTTTTGATTAATTAATTGATTGAACCAAAACAGAAATCTCTCCCTAATCCCTCTCTACTTGTAAATATTCCTATTACAAAGGAGCACCTGGGTGGCTCAGTGGATTGAGAGCCAGGCCTGGAGATGAGAATCTTGAGTTCAAATGTGACCTCAGACATTTCCTAGTTGTGTGACCCTGGGCAAGTCACTTAACCCCCATTGCCTAGCCTTTATCATTCTTCTGCCTTGGAACCAATACACAGTATTAATTCTAAGACAGAATGTAAGGGTTTAAAAAACAAACAGACATTTGACTAAATAAATAAATATTCCTATTAAAGTACTGTTGAAGGTATCCCTATTCTTCCAATCATCAATTTCAAAAATTTCTTACTCTCCCTTAATCCACACATATAACCAACTGCCAAAAATAGGTGCAATAGGAGCAATATCCTACTCCTTCCATGCAAGTTAGGTTAGAAAAGTTATTAAAATTATTCTCAAGACCTGATTCACTCAGGGAACTAAAGACTCGGGCTGTTAAACTAATTTTGTGGCTATCTGATGCCCAAAAGGTCATCTATAAATTCCCAAGTTAGTTAAAACTGAATTCATTCCAATTGTTGGAAAGACCCTAGGTTTCTAAGAACAATGAAGTGGGGAGAAGGTAGGAGAACACTTCCTCCTTGACCTTCTACCCTCTTTGGCCAAAAGAGGGTCTTTCAAAGCCTCAAGGGGTCTGGAATTTCCATCTTTCCTCTTGTGTCCTAGCAGCATTTCTCTGATCAGCTGATGGAAATATCTGATTGGAAACCAAAGACAAACTAGATACCTATTCACCATACTTAAAAGAAAGCTTCCTGACACCTCTAAAAATGGATGAAAGGACTTCTAGCCATAAGGAGCTGTGAGTTACCCCTTTGTAACATGTGCTCTCTAAATCTGAGTTCACTTTCCCTTGGACTCAGTACTGTATTTTGGGAAAGTGTGTCAAGACCTTAGAGATGGATATTTTTGCATCAGTTGTTATTACTAAACCATTTTAGTAAATACTCCCTTTCTAAAAGCTATTTAAGGTTGACTGCCTATAATAATGTTGGAGGGTAGCATACTATTGTCTTGAACTAATGACTTTACAGAATCATGTCCCTCCTTTCCCCCCTGCATTCCTGACTTCTCAAGAATACCCCTAGAACCCCGACAGACAGATGTAGTTACTCTATGACCTAAAACTCATCTGTAAGAATAAGAGTTGGAGCAAGGATCCTCAGAATTTATAGAGGCTTCACAGACAATATGAAAAAGAAGTAACAATTTAAGATAGCACATGATAGATGACAAATCAGTGGTATAGACAAATTGTGCTAACAGAGTTTATCTAATGAATTTTGAAAGCAGAAGAGACTTTAGAGATCACCTAGTTCAATCTTGTATCCAATACAGAAGGAATTCCCTCTCAAATTTCAGAGTAAGTGATTATCCAACTCCAGTCTGAAAACTTCCAATTTCTTAGAACTCCCTGGCTTCACAAGACAGCGTATTCCATATTCGAATAGCTTCACTTATTAGAGATTTTTGTCTTCTATTGAGCCAAAATTTGGCTACCACTAATTTCCTAGCTCTTCCCTTTCTAAAACAAAGTGGCCAGAACTGAACATAGAGTTCCAAATGTGGCCTAACCAGTTCAAAGTACAGTAGGATAATTATTTCTCTTGTTCTGGACAATATACTTTTATTCATGTAGTCTAAAATCACATTAGCTTTTTCTGACAGCCAAATCACCCTTTTGACTCATATTAAGCTTGTAATCAACTAAAATTGTGCTGCCATACCCTATACTTATTGTTAGGGGGAATTGTTTGCAATTATTTATTGTGTGACAAGTATTTTTTTTCTTAAACTGTGAAACCTACAATTTAAAAAGTCAACTCCCATTGGAGGAACACAATCCATGACTCAGCAACCTTTAAACAGGGAAGAAGACACAGGGAATAGAAGACCTAGGAAGGGTCCTATTGTTAATTGGCCCTAAGAGTAAGTCCTTAGCAATTTTGGATTCTATAAAAATGGGTTAAGGAAATCTTTTTGTAAGCCTTAAAGCACTATTAAATATGAATTATTATCACTGATGCCCACTCAATCCATAAGCTAGGAGGCAGAAGTCCTGGAAACAGAAACTAAGTGGAATAGGAAAGAACTAGAGAAATAGAGAATGAGGCATCAGGACCTCATGTCTGAACAGAAAGAGAAGGTAAATCTGAAAAAAGATCTTGAATGATAGTAGCACGCATAGAGATTACTATGGTGGTAACCTTCACGATGGCGATTAGAGAAAAGGAGGATTGAAGATAGAGAAGTCATCTTGACTAATGTAGGCAGAGTGGCCTTGGTGGTGGTTTGGAAATGACATTAAGATTTGTATGAACCATTGAAGTGTGAAGTGAGTAGAACCAGGAGAATAACTTCTACAATAACAACAATATTGTAAAGACAAACAACTTCTAGAGATTTAGGAACTCTGATCAATGCAATGACTGATAATGATTGATGAAATATACTACCCACCTCCAGACAGGGAGGTACAGATTGAGACATAGATATTTGGATTTGTCCATGGCGGGGATTTCTTTTGCTTGACTCCACATGCTTTGTAGAGGCTTTGGTTTTCTTTGTTTCTTAGTGCAGAGGGTAGAAGGGAGAAAATGCAGATTTTCATGATTAAAAAGGTAAAATCTGAATAGTATACTTGTCAGATCTTTGGGAAAGGAAAGATTTTAAGACCAAGCAAGAGTTAGAAAAAATGACAAAATACAAAATAGATAATTTTGATTACATCAAATTAAAAAGGTTTTGTACAAATAAAACCAATGTAGTCAAAATTAGAAGGGAGGCAACAAATTGGGAAATAATCTTTATAACAAAAACCTCTGACAAAGGTCTAATCACTCAAATTTATAAGGAACTAAATCAATTGTACAAAAAATCAAACTATTCTCCAGCTGATAAATGGGCAAGGGACATGAATAGGCAATTTTCAGTTAAAGAAATCAAAACTATTAATAAGCACAGGAAAAAGTGTTCTAAATCACTTATAATCAGAGAGATGCAAATCAAAACAACTCTAAGGTATCACCTCACAACTAGCAGATTGGCCAACATGACAGCAAAGGAAAGTAATGAATGTTGGAGGGGATGTGGCAAAGTAAGGACATTAATGCATTGCTGGTGGAGTTGTGAACTGATCCAACAATTCTGGAAAGCAATTTGGAACTATGCCCAAAGGGCACTAAAAGACTGTCTGCCATTTGATCTAACCATTGTATTGCTGGGCTTGTACCCCAAAGAGATAATAAGGAAAAAGACTTGTACAAGAATATTCATAGCCACGCAGTTTGTGGTGGCAAAAATTGGAAAATGAGGGGATGCCCTTCAATTGAGGAATGGCTGAAAAAATTGTGGTATATGTTGGTGATGGAATACTATTGTGCTCAAAGGAATAATAAACTGGAGGAATTCCACGTGAACTGGAATGACCTCCAGGAATTGATGCAGAGTGAAAATGCTCGAACCAGGAGAACATTTTACACAGAGACTTATGTACTGTGGTAAATTCAAATGTAAAGGACTTCTCTACTAGTAGCAATGCAATGATCCAGAATTATTTGGAGGGACATATGAGAAAGAGCGCTATCCACATCCAGAGGAAGAATTGTGGGAAAAGAAACACAGAAGAAAAACAACCACTTGATCACATGGGTCAGTGGGGCTATGACTGGGAAAGTGAACTCTAAAAGATCATCCTAGTGCAAATACTAATAATAAGTAAATGGGTCTTGATTAATGGCACATGTTAAACCCAGTGGAATTGTGTGTCATATATGGGAGGGGGCTGAGGGGAAGGAAGGAAGGAACATGAGTCTTGTAACCAGGGAAAATTATTCTAAATCACCTAACTAAATAAAATTTTAAAAATGAAAAAAGTAAAATAAAAAAAAGAGAGATAGAGGCTTTGAATAAATAAATAAGCTATAAAAAAAGTAAAATTTAATTAAAAAAAGAAACTGGCTTCAAACAATCCAACTAGTGATAGGGAAACTAGGG
Organism: Monodelphis domestica; assembly: GCF_027887165.1. NCBI lineage: Eukaryota > Metazoa > Chordata > Mammalia > Didelphimorphia > Didelphidae > Monodelphis > Monodelphis domestica. The sequence goes on from NC_077230.1 coordinate 317,059,683, forward strand.
AAACCCAGAAAAGCTGGACATGAGAGGGAGAAATAGCAGGAAGAAAACAAGTAGGGATGCTTTGTGGTCATTTCAAATGCACTGTCATCATTTCTAATGAATGGAAGTAGTGTTCACTTCAGATATTTAAAAAGGGAAGGAAATTATTTCCTCTGCGAGTATTTATTAGTCTGGATGCAGAATTCTGTTGCATGTGGGGCAATTGTGTTAGTTATAATCAAGGGATAAAACAATGTAAAATCTCATGTAAGATTCTTAGGCATAAGGAAAGGGTCAATTAGCCAAGTGAGGTGTTTTCCTTCTATTTGTGTTGCGTGTACAGTGTGTCTCTACATCAGTGATTCTTTTTCTCTCTTGGGGATCTTTCATTCTCCTGCTCTGCTTGAGATCCCCTTCATCCAAGTCAAGGCTACTAATCCCTCTTGCCCCATCCTGTGAAGATAAGATTTTTATTTAGATCATGAGGGCAAATTCACTCTGAGACTCTTCCTCATTCCCTAAGGACATTCTTAAGATATTTTATATATAACAAAAACCTGGGTAAAAGAGTCTTCTCAAGGACAAGGGAGATTGAGACTCTAGAATTGAAGCATCAAGATTTGGAGGATCAGTCTCTCACTGAAGTCTAATTAGAGTCCTTTCTAGAGACCCCTGCCTAGATTTAGCTAGGTGAAGCCACAGTGGAGAGGGTGCCAGAAAGCCATGGAGTCAGAAAGCCATGAGTACAAATCAAGCCTCAGATACTTACTGATGACCCAAATCATTTAACCTCTGTTTGATTCTGTTTCCTCAACTATAAAAAGAAAATAATAATAGTACCCTCTTCTCAGGGTGTTTTAGGAAAAATAATATTTTTATAGCACTTAGTACAGTTCCTGAAACACAATATGCTCTGGATAAATTATTATTTCCTTCCTTCTCTCTACTGAAGTTGAATAGTCCTTTCTCAAATGGAGAAGACAGAGGGCAAAGAAAGGTCTTTTTCAAGGCCACGGTTCACATTCTATTCTCTACATTTCTTTCTTTGTGTGCTAAAGCAGAGTATATGACCTTAAGGGGGTAATAATAATAATAATGATACTCATTTTTTAAAAAATTCTTTAGATATTAACATTTTATCTCACAGTCCCTTGGAGCCTAGAAGCCAAGAAAAGGGGAATTCTTAGTGAAGGAGAGGACTTTATTTTATCTTTAATGCTTAATCTTTATTTTATTTTAATAACAAATTTCCACATAAGTTTTCCAAAGTTATATGATTCATGTTGTCTCCCTCCTTTCTTCCCTCCCCCCAAGGAGAGGATTTTAGAAAGAAGATGCTCTCCTATTCACCAGTAAGGGTTGAGGAAGCAGATCTGTAAGGAATCTAAAAACTAACACCTAACAACCTGGTCAAACCAAGATGTTATCTACTGTAATTTAGAAATCTAACACTTGATCTAACTTCTAACCCAGACAAAACTGGGTTAGCTAATGTTCCTTTCCTTATGGGTTATGTTCTCAGTGCCTTGAAGTGGTATATCTTGACTTTAGCAGACCTTCAGGCATTTTTCCAATGTGTGTTTCTCTAGGTCAAGGTCACCAAGGCACATTTTGTCTCTTCTGAGTCTAATGGGCAAGCAACACAGAGATTTAGACACCAGGAGATCATGACCGATGATGAGTTAAATGCTTGCAAGCCTGGCTAACTCCTGCTTGTCTGAAGCTTCTACCAAGGCTTTCCCCTTTCCCTTGAGATCATGCCTACTTTAGAGGTCTCAAACTTGGACACTTTTAGGCTTACATGCAGGATTAGAGCTGACTAATATTGCCTCTGAAAACTTGTAAGGCTGCTGCTAACCCTTTGAACACTTGCATGTAGTCCTTAGGGAAAATAACAGCCAAAAGAAGAGTTGGAGAACTATTTTTAGGGAAGAAGGCAAAGGAGAAAAGAAGTCTAGACATCTTTTGTAGATATAGCTGGATAGTAGGAAGGCTAAGACTCATAGGGAAAGGTGGTGGCACTTAGAAACCAGAAGGGGGAACCAAAGAGTCAAGGTGTAAAAATGCTGTGGGGTAAGAAGGTGGGTTTGGGGGAAAGGAAGAGAAATAAGAGTGGCGTCCCTGGGAATTTGGATCATTTTTGTTACAAAATCCCACCAGTATTTGCTTACATAGTCTACTCTTTTTTTATCTTTATTTTTAGCACAATCTACTCCTTAGCCAAAGTTTGTCCAAACCACACAATACACAATTACAGGGCCCTAGAATTCATCTAATCCAACTCACATTTGAGTAATAGATTTTCTATAGTTTTTTAAGCTAAATTTATAACCTTAAACTCATTCTCATTTCATTTTGTTAGATTTATCTCAATGTTCAATTATTTGAATACATATGTAGATCCTAATCCTGTAATTCAATTTATTAGTCATCCCATCCAGTTCCTTGTCATCACTAAAAATGATGAGGATACTATCTATTCATTCCAGTCACTAATTAAAAATGTTCAACAAGGCAAGGTTAAAGATAAAACCCTGAAATGAATCCCTGGAAACCTCCCTCCAATATATAATGGTTGATCCATAAAATAAAACCTTTTGGGGGTGGAGCCAAGATGGCAGAGTAGCAACATTGTGTGAATTAAATATCAGGGAGTCCATTGGATCCTGGAAGTCTTACCTTATAGGAGTCACAGAATCATGTATCTTAATTTGCCAGTGTGGCAGGTGAGATTCCTGACTTGCAGAAGTCACAGAAGTCAGGAGACATGTATGGGGACTTAGGTGAAAGCTTGAGCCAATTGAAGGAGCCTGGGGGAAGTTTTAGAAAAGCCAGTGCATGAAATGCCCTCTCACTCTCTCTTTGCCATTCTGTTGGGCTTGTGAAAGGAGTTCTCTCTTTCTCTGCCATCCCAGCACTTATCTATATAAGCCATCTCTGGCAAGCAGCACTTCAGGGACCACACCAGGGCTGGGAATCCAGGAACTCAGTCCCCTGGGCTCTGATCCTTTCCTGAACTCAAGCCTGCTCCTTAATTGGCCTGAATTTGTCTGGCCCACCATGTGGGTAGCTGGGCTCCTGACACTGGCTTGTGAAATGGACCAATGGCCATGGAGAATCTGGGACCTGGTGGAAAATAAGTAATCCAGCTGAGGGCTTACTTTAAGTTAGAAAGACTGGAAACTTGATTTTTCTATTTCTTTTTATTAATAAATATTTATAAATTTAGCATAAAGTCTCCAAGATTAATTTTTATTCATAACAGCATGGAAGCTGGAACCACTCTGAGAATCCTCTCAAACAATCCTTAAAATAGCACCTCAAAATGAATACTGGAGTTAAAGAGACTGTAACAAGGGGACAGAATGAAGTAATTCTTCTACAGAAAACAACTTGAAAGGTAGGCAGAGAGGATCTATTTCACAAATGAGAAAGGAACCAGAAGTAAAACTGTGCACAGAGAAGTGCAAGACACTCACCTACTGCACCAGATTCTGAACCTGGGCACAAGCCAACTTCAAGATCCTGGGGCCCTGTCTAAACCAAAAGCAGAGCACCCTACGCCCACCCCTTAAAGTCAACTTGGCACAAGCCAGCAGTAAGGTCCTAAGTCAGTTGTATTTAGCCTGTTCAAGCCTTTGATAAAGTCCCTAGCCCCACGGCAAAGTTGCTCATAGTGCTCTGAGCCCTGCCAGCCATCAGCAGTTCCTAGAAGAGATTTAATCAGCAGTGGGAGGTGGCTTTCAGAGCTCTCAGCCCATAGGTCATCATACCACCTTGGAAGAACTGAAACTTGCAGAAACCCAGAACTAGAACTGAGGGTAGCAACAAAGGAAAAACTGAAGTTTAAGAGAATGCCCTCTCTACCCTGAGAACAGAGCTTAACTTCAAGATAAAAGTAAAGGTAAAAAAAAAAGACTGGGAAAATGAGCAAATAGCAAAAGAAACACCAATCCATGGAAAATTTTTTTGGGGGACAAAGACGAACAAGGCACAGATTCAATAAGGGACAGTGAGATCAAAGCATCCACATGCAAAACTTCAAAGAAAAATGGGAATTGGTTTCAGCCATTGGAGGAGCTCAAAAAGGAATTCAAAAGTCAAATAAGGGAGCAGCTAGGTGTCTCAGTGGATTGAGAGCCAGACCTAGAGACAGGAGGTCCTGGGTTAAAATCTGCCCTCACTTCCTAGCTGTGTGACCTTGGGTAAGTCACTTAACTTCCATTACCTAGACCTTACCACTCTTCTGCCTTAGAACCAATATACAGTATTAATTCTAAGATGGATGGTAAGGCTTTTTTTTTTTTAAGTCAAATAAGAGAGGTGGAAGAAAAATAGAAAAAGAAATGAAAGTAATATAAAAAGAAAACAATAACTTAAAAAGCAGAATTGGTTAAATGAAAAAAGAGGCAGAAAAATACAGTGCAGAAAAGAATTCCATGAAAAGTAGAAATGACCAAATGGAAAAGTAGGTTCAAAAGATCATGGAAGAAAATCATTCTTTAAAAATTAGAATTGGACAAATAGAAGCTAATGGAGACATCAAGAAACATAAAACAAAATCAAAAGAATAAAAATAGAAGAAAGTATGAAATCTTTCATTGGAAAAAAAAAAACTGATCTGGAAAATAGATCCAGGAGAGACAATCTAAGAATTATTGGACTCCCTGAAAATCATGATCATAAAATAACACCTTTTTGATCATTTATGATCATTAAACTTCATATGAATTTGCCAAACTTAATATATTATCCAACCCAGATGTCTCTATCTTGACCACAAACATCACAAAAGATTCTCAAATGTCTTACTGAAATTCAGGTACTTTTTGTCTATATCATTCCTCTGTCATACTAGTGTAAAGCCTATTTTAAAAAGGAAGAAAGAAACAGAGTTATATTCTGTTTCATTTGTTTTAGTTAACCCATGCTGGCTCCTAGTGATCACATTTTTCCTTCCTAAGAGATTCAATAATTTGTCCTAGAATTTTGTCATTAAAGAACTTCAAATTCCCTGGTCTATAGATGATAAAATCTATTATTCTCCCTGCCCTCTTTGAAAAATAGAAATAATATTATCCTTTATTTGTCTTATGGCATCTTTTGCATTTTTCCTTAATTCTTCAAGCAGCAGTTATACAATTTCATCTATAATTTCTTCTGTAATAATAAGTACTGCCCTCTTAGTATCTTTCTTTCAGGCCACATGTAAGCACATGTCTACTGCTACTATATAGTTCTGCTGTAAGTCACAACTCATGCTCAGGGGAGGTGTGTAAAGAAATCCCTTACCTCATATCTTGTTGCCTTCTAGTCCACGGGAAGGAGTATGTATAAAAGTGATGAGCAATTTCACTGCTTACTTTTATGGACATAAAGAAAAATTATCCTCTCATAACAAATTTGTCTTCCTTGACTCTGCCTCATCTTAAATAGGTATCTCCTGAGATATCCTAGGTTATACTATATTAGAACTACTGCAACCACAACCCAATCTGATTCCATAACATATGTGGGGGGAATCTTGTAATGTGAAAATCTAACATGGGTTTGATTAGAATTTTCAAAGTGCCCAAAATGGTTGCTCACCTCATTTTCATAGAGACCAGAGTTGGATGGCTTCCCTAAACCTGAGTCCTATGTTACTCAATTATCTTAAGCGGTAACCTCATTTGCTATGAACTAATCAGTAGTTTTATATCCTCTCAACGAGGAACTACTGGGTATACCCACACTCTCCAAGGAGAGGTGGTACCTCATATGTGTCTTAATAAAGGTTCTTATTCTATAATCTGGGGGTCCTTAACCTGAGCCTCATGAACATGATTTAAAATTATCTTTATAACTGTATATCAATATAATAGGGCTGTGGTGAGAAATACCAGAGGTGTGCTTCAAAGAACTAAATAAAATAATACAATATTCATATAGGAAAATAAAATGCCAAACAAATACCAACATTTCCAAGGGAAATTATGAAAAAGAATTGGTAAGTTTAATTGCCAGATTTCAAATTATATTATAAAGCAGTAATTATGGAAACTAGTAGTAGATAAAAATAGAAAAAAATTTCAGTAGGATGAATTGCAATGCAATAAGAACAAACTACTTATAGTAGTTTACTGTTTAATAAATATAGTATCATAAAACATCAAGAAATTTATTCATTATGTAAACACAATTATTGGGAAGCTGGTTAGAAGTTTGTTGATAAAATGGGAACAGATAACCATTTCTCCACCAACTATGATACATTACAAGTGAACTAAAAAAAAATTTTTTTTAAATTTTAAGCCTATAAACTAGGAGACAAGAATAATTTTATCTTTCACAAATGTGGAGAGGTGATAAATTCTTAACATGCCCTGACTTAGAAGAAATTTCACAAGATTAAAGAAATGAATTGTATCATATAAAAATAAAAGTTTTTGCACAGCAAAAGCTAAATGTAAAGAATAAAAAGCAATTCCAGGAATAAACTTTTTTTTATTAAATATTTGTTATATCTTGAAAACCAAAATTTAAAAAGAAAGTGACTCATTTATACTGAAGCAATTCTCTAGGACATCAGTGGTTAGAGGATACAAAAGACTATTCTTGAATAAGAAACACACATACATTATTAACAACTTGGAAAGAATGTTCAAAATCTTTCATCAGATATGTAAATTAAAACAACTCTGTGATTCTACCTGACTCATCAAATTAGCAAAGATAATAAAAGACAACAAAATTCAGTGCTGGAAAGACTGTGACTTAAACAGGTAAATTATTGCACTTTTTGGAAAGCAATGATAATTATGCAATAATTTAGTTACCAACAAAAAAGTATTTATCTTTTGACTCATTTACATTACTGGGTCTGCCTGAAGAAGATCATTCTTGGGGAGAAAACATTCTGTGTAAAAGTAGTCCAACATTGTTACTATTTATAATGGGGGGGGGGGGAACCTGGAAACAAACTAGATAACTATAGACTAACAATGGGTTGAATAAATATGGAGCTTCTTGCTTATGGCCCTCCCCTTGCTCTTTCTGCCTCCTGGAAGCTGACTGCCCATCTCCCCCAAGGTTGGGTTCCTTCAGTTATTCCCTGGCATATGACATTCCTTAACCCCCACCCCAGCACAAGGCAGAAAGGGTTGCCCACACCCTTTGGATAAACAAGGAGTCATCAACTATAATTGCTGTGGTTAGATGGAGAATTATACAGGTCTGTTCAAATAAATGTGATGGAATATTATTGTGCCACAAGAAACAATAAACATGAAGAATTCAAAAAATAGGAGATTTAGACAAAGTAATACTGAATGAAGAAAGCAGGACCAGAATATCATTGTACACACTGTTTGAAATTTTGACATTAATAGCAACAGGAGATAAAAGGAAAATCCTTGTTTTATACATAGAAAAGAAGACTTCTGTGATAGGGCCCTGTGAGGTAAAGGGGTTTATTCTTGTGATTTGGGGGATGGAGGTGAACTGTGTGTTGGTTTTTCTTCTGATCTCTGACAGTTATCTCTTCCACAAAGTTGTACTTCAATGTCTCAACATGGCATGGATCCCATGTTCTCAAAATCTCTGATGTTTTCAACCATATTAAAAAGGCTTCATATACAATCTTTGCAAGACTGAATTGGTTTTCTGAGGATCAGTCTAGTAAAGCGTTTAAAGGCTCATTATCAGTAGCCTGGACATTTGGTGAGGAAGTCTAAAGCCATGACAACCCATGAAACAAAGCTGGGTGGCTCAGTGGATTGAGAACCAGGCCTAGAGGCAGGAGGTCCTAGGTTCAAATCTGACCTTAGATACTTCCCAGCTGTGTAACCCTGGGCAAATCACTTAACCCCCATTGCCTAGCCCTTACCACTTTTCTGCCTTGGAGCCCATACACAGTATTGATTCCAAGATGGAAGGTAAGGGTTTTTAAAAAAATTTAATGGAGGAAAAATAAAATGTTATTTAAAAATACAAGACCTTTCAAATTAAATAAATATGTACTTTTGGTCCCTAGTAATTCAATAAAAACAAAATGAAAATAGGTAAATATGGAAAAGATTAAAATATTTGAAAATATGGTTTAGGAGTAAGGAATTAGGAAGGCCAAAGACTTCTACACTAAACAAGAGTTTCATACTAATATTACCTGATTACTTTCTTCCAGAAAAGAATGAGAAGACTTTGTACATGCAAATGCCATATAATGTCACTAATTTTTTTATTATATTTAAAGATCCAAAGTAACTCATTACTGATGAAGGAATTATTCCTGAACCAACTATCTCTATGGTCAAACCATTGTCTTAAAAATTGATGCAAAGATAGAAGAAAATATTTCAAAATGAGGATGACATATTATAATTTAAAACACCCCCCAATAGGAAGTATTTAAACAAAGTACTAATTTTTGAAAAATGAGATATGATTAGAGGAAAGGGCATTGACACTGATTACAACTTTATATGGAAACTTGACTTATATAAATCAAAAGTCTTTTGACTGCCATCAAAAGACCACAAAAAGCTAAAAATCACTTTAGTCAACAAATATCTAACCAAATGGTAACCAAGGACAACTCTAGTTTAGAATATACCCTAATCCATAAAATACTGAGATAGTAGAAGATTAAAAATAACATTACATTATAAAATAGAGAATCAATAAAGGGAAGAAATTATTTAAGCAAAGCTTTTCAAGATTCAATTAAGCAAAGTTATAGGAAAACCATTTAAGGAGGACAATCAAAATATTTTTTTTATCACCAATTATGGTGGAGTTTGCACAGTTAGATTCTAACATAACACTCATTCATGTACTAATAGAAGGAAACAAAAATGCCACTGGAAAGAAAAATGATGAGGGAAAACAACCTAACTATACCAAGTGTGTGAAGAGGAGATCCTTATTGAAGATAACACAATTTTAAGGACAATGAGAGATTGATTTTCAAAGTATCTGAAGGATACAAACATATCACAGGTATGGTATCAGACCTCAAAATGATTGAATATCAATAAATTCTAATCTAGATGCCTACTTTCCCAAATGTTTAAGATTTTGTGAGAAGAACTCAAACACAGGAACAAGCAGATTTTTGCAAACAATATTCTATAGAAGAGCATTATCTTAACACAATTGGCTGAAAAATATGGAGAGCACCTCTCCAAGAAGGAATCAAAGAGTTCCATGGAGAGGGGTGAACAAGATTCTAGAGGTTGTCTATTCTTGTCTCCCTATGCTTCACATTTAGATGATATGTGGATATGCACACAATCAAAGAAAAGCAGAATATAGGAGGAGGAGAAGTGAAGGAGAAAGAGGAAGAGGAGGAGAATACTGTATGCTATTGATAACCCCAAAATGTCAAGAGGAAGAGAGAAAGACTCCTGGTGCACTATGTAATTCACTGTGATGAAATTTATGGAGAGAAACAGATACGAAGTTCATAGGATGGGAAGGAAGAAATGGGCTATAAGTTGCATTATTGGAGAGTATCCACATTGATACAATCACAGATCCATTTGAGTATTTGGAGTATTTATCTTCTTTAATTGGAATATTTTCTCAATAGACAATATTGTGTTCTGTTTTTTCAATATTTTGAGAATTTGTATTTTTATTGGCTCTTCGCATGCTTTAATTCTTATAGTTGTTAAATTTCACTTTTTTTGCTTTGTTATTTGTATCATTAGAAGTACAATCTTTCTTTAATGTGTCTATATGATATTTCTTTCTAAGATAGACTATGACTAAACTATGTTTCTGTATTTTATACTGATAAAAATTATATATGCTCCAAAGTCTTGCTCACTATCAGGTCTGTCCCCTTGTTAAGGATTTTTAACTTGTAGAGTACCAGCCCTTTTTCCATTTTTTACACCCATTTAAAATTTGCTTTTCCTCTGCCTTTGTTCATCTGAAATGTCCTATGAATCAGACTCCAAAACACTTTCACAACCCTTTCCTTTATTTTCAGTCTTTTTCCCCTTTCTCAATTCAAGTTCAGTTATATAATATTCATTAAATGATCTCTATGGAGATTCACCAAGCTTAGCACTGCCTGAGAGGGTCTGTAAAAATTAAATTTATATCTCTCATAATAAAAATATATTTTATAAGGTTTATTAATGATCCTTAGAAATCAAGGAATAAAGAAGATACAAAATAAAGATCACGTGCCCATGGCTGGTTAGCCATTTTTTAGTTAACTCCACTTACCACCATCAATGCTGATTCTACATCAGAGAGAGAGAGAGCCTACAAAGTCCACGCCCTTTATCCTCTGTCTACAGGAAGTATGTAATGACAGGAAGTGAGTGGGCTCTTGGGATATGTAGTTCTTTTTTTAGGGTAACAGATTTTCAGGTGACTGAACTGGTACAGCTAGATTTGTAGAAAGAAAAAAACTGAAAGTCTCTTCCCTCAAGAAGCTTACTCCTTATTGAGGAATACAAGGTATACACACAAGTAAACCCCAGGTACTATGAGGAAGGAAAGAGTATTAATAAATGAAGCATTCAGAAAAGGCTGAGGTGGAACAGCTGGGTAGCTCAGTAGATTGAGAGCCAGGCTTAGAGATGGGATTCTGGGTTTAAATCTGGTCTCAGATACTTCCCAGCTGTGTGACCCTGAGGAAGTCACTTAACCCCCATTGCCTAGCCCTTACCAATCTTCTGCCTTGGAACCAATACACAGTATTGATTCCAAAATGGAAAGTAAGGATTTATTTTTTTTTAAAAAGGCTGAGGTGAGGAAGAAGCACATGGGATTAGGGGAGCCTGTAAAGGCATAGAGAGATGACAGATGGACATGAAACTCACAAAACAACTGCTAGGCTAGTTTAGCTGTAAAATATAGAGGACAGGAAGAAATCATATGAAGTAAATACCTAAAGATAAGTTCAAGCTTGAATGTGGAGGGTTTTAAATGGACTTGGGAGTTTGTATTTTATCCTAAAGAGAATACAAGGCTACCAAGAATTTTTTGACCAAGGGAATTGCATAATCTGATCTGTTCTTAAGGGAATTTTTTTTTACAGTTATGTAGAAGATAGGATAAAGAGAGAAGAGACTGAAGTTGTGAAGTCCAATTAAAAGGCAGTAGAAAAGAGAAGAATGCATAAGAGCCTGAATTAGATAGTAGCAGTGTAAATGGAGATAAGAGCCACTGAGGTCCCTTCTAACTCAAGAAATAAGGGACAGTTGAGATGAGAGAGATGCTTAATTAATTAATTAACAAGAATTCATTTCAACAGGCATTTATTAAGCTCCAATAGGTGCTGGGAATGCAAAGACACAAGCCCCTTCCCTTGGGAGAATTAAATATATCCATATAAAAGTAAATACAAAATGTATATTCCATGTACTTTTCTATGGAAGGGCATTGTTCTAATATATAACTCACTCTAACAGAGCAAGAGTTCCCCAGGGCACATGGAAGGGCAGAGAAAAATGGGACAGAGAAGGAGGTTGAGTCTGACAAGGATGGGCAACGTAATCAAAGTTATCTATTTTATCTTTTGTAATTGCCTCTACCTCTTGTTTGAAATTATATATATATATATATATGCATATATATATATCCCATCTACAGTTGTGAGACGTATATGATCTGTTTCTTGTCTAATTTTTTATATCATGATGTTTGATATTAAAGTTTCATATCCATTTAGAATTTACTGTGGAATTTGACATAAAGACTAAGGCTAATTTCTGCTAGATTGCTTTCTAGTTTTCCAAGCAGTCTTTATCACATAGAGATGATGGTATCTTTAATATAAATGTGAAAGTTTAGAGGAGGAGCAAATTTAGGAAAAGCATAATAAATTTTACTTTGGATATGCTGAGCTTAGATGCCTGCAAGATATCCAGGTGGACATGTCCATCAAGGAATGGGTGAAGTACATATGTAATTGGGAAACAGATTAAATTAGATATACACGTAACACCTTATTGTGATCTGACAGGTCATCTGGCAATTTATATCTGATAATGGAACAAATTGAGACCATCATAAGTCATTTCCTACTTGCCTTTTTCTCTAGCCTCCTTTCCCAGAAAAATCTATCAGGTATCATATCAGCAGGTGGCAGGAAGAACCACCACCAACAGGGGTGCCTTCTCCATCTTGCTACTTGACTACTAACATACCTTGGATTAGACAGGAATCAGCAGGTCTTTTACTTCAGGTAACACAAAAGATCACCATCTGTCCTACCTCTGTACCCTGTAGTCCCCTGGCACTGTTATCTGACCTACTTACTTAATCTAAGGACCCTTGGGCTTTGCCATCAGCTGCACCCTTTGGATTTTTTTAGGTCTTTCTATTTGCCCTGAATCCAGGAGTATGTTGGAACTGGTTCATATTGGCAATTTACAGGGTAGGCAGTCATGCTTTAGAAATGAGTAAAGTAGACATCAGAGTTTGCTTTATTGTTAATTAAAACTTAAGAAAGAGATGGAGAAGATGTTAATGGTGCAGATAAAATTTTAAAATGTGTTGAGTATATTTATAAATGTATATATATATACATATTTCTATGCATATACTCAAATATGTGAATATCCACACACATAGGAGAACTTTTATGCATTCTATCCTCTAAATTAGAATATGAACTACTTTAGAGCTGAAACTCATTTTTTTTCTATTTGTAACCTCAGTGCTTAGCACACACATATGCTTGACATATAATAAATGTTTTTTTTCCCTTTTATTTATTTAATAGTTAACAAAAAGGAGATTTCCTTTGTCATAACAAGAGAAAGCTTAACAGGTTACCTTACTCTGAGTTGCCTGTGGCAGTCTGCCAAATAAGGGGACTTGTAACCCAATCCCTTTCTCCATGTTTGTATATTTTCCTTCTCACTAACCCCAATTATGATTTGCAATAGGTTCTATTCCCTTCGATCTTAATTCTTTCCTAATGTATTTTCCTTTTCCTCCTTATTTCCCTTTCTTAAAGCAATCAAAACCAAACTGAATTACCTCCAGTTCCCCTGTTGCTTATTTAATTCCCTCTGTACCCCATGAAGATATTAAGATTCTAAAAGAACACTTTTCCTTTTAATAATGACTTCATCATCATTTTGCCTCTTCAGAATTCTCAAGAAAAGAGCTAGATGGTGCAGGGGTGGCTAGATGGTGCAGTGGTAGAGCATCAGATTGGGAATTAGGAAGATTCGTTTTCCTGAGTTAAAAATCTGGCCTCAGACGCTTCCTGGGCAAGTCAACTTTGCCCTGTTTGCCCCAATTCCCTTATCTATAAAATGAGTTGGAGAAGAAAGTGGCAAACCCCTCCAATATCTTTACCAATAAAACTCCAAATGAAGTCATGAAGAGTTGGACATGATTGAAACAACTGAACAACACAGTAACTTCTCAAAGATATTTAACTTTATAGATTTATCATGAATCCTGTTGGTAAGCTTTGCATTTCAAAGTTTCTCTGTTATCATTTTTTAATAAGGAATATTTTAAAGTCCCCTGTGCCCTTGAAGATTCTTTTTTTTTTCTCCTTGAAGGATTATACTTAGTCTATCAGGGTAAGATATTTTTGTCATAATCCTTTATCATCTGCCTTTTGAAATACCATTTTCCAAGTTTTTCTCTACTGCATAGTAGTTTCTGCCAAGTCTTGTGTGAATCTGGCTAGGATTCCTTGGTATTTGAATTCTTTATTTCATGGCCATTTGGAGTATTTTTTTTCTTTCACCTGGAAGTTATAAATTTTGGTTATGATATTGCCAGGAATTATTTTAGTTTCTTTTTTCCCTCTTTTCACTTTATCTTACAGTTTTTACTTATGATTTCCTGAAAAAGGTAACCTGAATATTTTGGGGTTTTGGTCATGGTTTTTAGGTAGTCCAATGACTCTTAAATTATCTCTCAACTTGTTTTTCAGGTCAGTTCTTTTTTTGAAAATAGATATAGGAGGCAGCTGGGTAGCTCAGTGGATTGAGAGCCATGGTCATGGTTTTTAGGTAGTCCAATGACTCTTAAATTATCTCTCAACTTGTTTTTCAGGTCAGTTCTTTTTTTGAAAATAGATATAGGAGGCAGCTGGGTAGCTCAGTGGATTGAGAGACGGGAGGTCCTAGGTTCAAATCTGGCCTCAGACACTTCCTAGCTCTGTGACCCTGGGCAAGTCACTTAACCCCCATTGCCTAACCCTTACCACTCTTCTGCCTTGGCACCAATACACAGTATTGACTCTAAGACAGAAGGTAAGGGTTTAAAAAAAAAAAGTAGATATAGTACTTTTTTTTTAAGTCTTTGGCTTTGTTCCATTATTTCTTATTATTTTGTGGCATCATTTAGCTCTCTTGGTTCCACTATTTTTTCAGAAAGCATACTACTTAGATCACATTTTTTTACCTTCTGTTCTCAGCTATTAATTTTTTCTTCTGGTTTTTCCCTTGAGAGCTCTTATTTCACTTATTATTCTATTTCCCCCTTCTTGCTTCATTATTAAGATGACATAGAGCTTGTAATAGCTTGTAGCTGTTATTTTTTTCTGAAACTTTATTTATAATTATCCCTCGTTTCTAGAGTTAATTTTTTTTAATTTGCCTCTTGAATATCAATTGACCTATAATATTTCTTTAGTGTTTTCCTTTGTTTACTCATATTCCAATTTCAGTTCCTGATTTGGTTTTGGGGGTTATATTCAGGATCATGCAATCCTCTACTCACATTATTTTTCTTTTTTTACTCACATTTCTGAATGGGGGTAGTCATGTCCTATTTGGTCCTGATAGGATTTCCTGGATTCCAACTACTGACTTCTACCTTCCCCAAAGTGTCTACTTCCTGAGCACTAGCAAGTTTCAGCAGGCTTACTGATCTTTTTCTTTGGACATTTTTTTTTTTGATGATCATTCAATATGGCAAATTTTAAAAAAGATAACTGCAAGAGACTATGTGGGAAATTGGAGTTTCTCTATATCTTTCACACCCCCATCTCTACTCAAAGTCTAATTTTAAAATATCTTAATTACTTATCTCATTTGGGGAATATCACTTTACCCCAATTTGAAACATCTTTTTAAATATGAACTTTTGTCAATGTATTATTTGAAAGTTGACTTTTTCTTTTTTTAAAAATTGACTATATTTTATTTTTAAATTGGGTTTTCTTGGAAACTGAATCTGTAATCTAAGAGTATATATTTTAACATTAACAGAACAGAACAGAAAATTAACAGAAAACATAGTTTTCTGTTCCAACTTCATCCTTTCTTTCTAGTTTTGACTTAGAAATATAGGAATAGCCTGATTGGTACATGCTATACATATAGCCTGTATAATATTCAATGCAACACATGAGATTCTGCATTCATGTAAGCAGCCCATATTGGCTTGTATGATACCTTTCTTAAGCCTACAGAAAAACAATGTGTTAGTAAATTAATTATCAAAATAAGGAATACAACATTAGATTCTTCTAATAACAGGACTTGGCTATATTCAAGCTACTAGCCAAGTCTTTCTGTTTGTTACTCTGATAATTGAATGGAATAGCCCAAGTATCCCTATTGGCTTCCAGAGAGTATTTGGCATTCAAATGCTCAGACTATTCTATTCCCCTTCTAGCAAACAGGGGCATAGTAAGGCAATGTAGAGATGTGGTTGGGTGGCAACATGAAAAAAGCCTGGGAGTCAGAAATAGGAATATCTTAGCTCAAATTCTGGCTCAGACAGTTACTATGAGAACTTGATTGAGTATAATGTAAAGAGCTTTGCAAAAGTGAAAGTGCTATATAAATATTAGCTGCTATTACTGAATAGAGGCTAAGGCAATTTAATATAGGAGAAAGGAGATGGTATTTTAAGTGAGAAGACCTGGATTGATTTTTTCTGTAGCTTACTACCAAGTCATTGAATTACTTACTATAGGACTCAGTTTCCTCACCCATGACATCTATGAATTAATATGATGGACTAGTTGATCCCCAAGATCCCATTCAATTCTAACTGTATGGTTTTATGAAAATGAAATTTTGCTGAAAAATGAATTTATGGCTAGTCCCAACCCCAATCTAGAATTTCTTTTTGGTTCAAACAACTTCCCAAATTCATAGAACACAGTTACTAATTTATTCTGCACAAATAATTTATTGCTCATAGAATAAAATGCAAAGAGAATTGATGCTATGAATTGATGAAGAGGAAAGTGAGAAGAATCTTACAATTTACACAGCAAAAACAACATCATGCAGAAAAATAAATTTTAAAGACTTACCAGTGAATGAACATCCTTTTTACTTTCAGGTAGAGAGGGAATGGATTCAGGGTGCAGAGTTACCTTTTTTGACATGGATAATGTGGTAGTTTGTTTTGCTCAACTGGCTCTTGGCATAGGGCAAATAATAGAGCCCCCCCCCTTTTTAAATCTTATTAATAGAATTTATTTCCAGGTATTTCAGCCCCTCCATCTGCTCCCTGCACCATGAAAGGCATCATCTGGCAAACAAATATGTAATATATAGATTATACCTTTCATTTTTTCATTTTTCAATTCATTCTCTGGAGGTGAATATTCACAATATATTCTTCAAATATTAACTCTATAGCTGTGTATAATCTTCTCTTGGTTCTAGTCATTTCACTCTTCATTCTCTCATGGAATTCTTTCCAAGTTTTAAAAAAAATTAACCTGCTCATCTTATGGCTCAGTAGTATTCCCTCACAATCACAGTATCATAATTTGTTTAGCAACACAATAGACGTTCAATAAATGTTTATTCACTGACTGACTTTTCCTATTTGTTACAAGGTTTTGTTTTCCTTTTTTTTCCACCTGTGAAGGAGCAGTTAGGGGAGAAAAAGCAATAAGTAATAAGGTAAACAAACAAATAAGGTAAACAAAAGAAAAAGAAAGAAAAGAGGGCAATTGAAGCATTTTAAATACAAAAAGAGAACATGAGAAAAACAAGAAGGAATCATAGACAAGCTGGACAGCTTTGAAAGCTATATGTTGAAGGGGGCAGCCAAGTGGCTCAGTAGATGGGCGGTCCTGGGTTCAAATTTGAACTCAGACACTTCTTAGCTGTGTGACCCTGGACTAAACATTTAATCCCCCTTGCCTAGCCCTTATCACTCTTCTGTTATGCAATATTGATACTAAGATGGAAAATAAAGGTTATTTTTTAAAAGCTATATGATGAATTTTAAATATATAAGTTTAAATATATATATATATATATATATATATATATATATATATTTTAACATGAAGATCCTTACCTTCTGTCTTGGAATCAATACTGTGTATTGATTCCAAGGCAGAAGAATGATAAGGGCTAGGCAATGGGAGTTAAGTGACTTGCTCAGGGTCACATAGCTGAGAAGTGTCTGAGGCCAGATTTGAACCCAAGACCTCCAGTCTCTAGGCCTGGCTCTCAGTCCACTGAGCTACCCAGCTGCCCCCTACATGTATATATATATTTTTAAGGAAAAGCAAGCTATATTCTTAGCTTCATATACAATCCTCTTTTCTGTTCTAATTTGTTTATGGAAATGTTCATTTTAGGGCGTTAGTTAATTTCAAGACAATTATGTACAAAATATATACATGTAAATGTATATAAAGTATCTACAAAAATTATATATAAATTATATACAAAAGAAAAGAAATAAACCAAGTGATTCTCCATTGGAGCATCCACCCAGTCACCTGCTGAAACTCTCCACTTGCCTTCCCATGACAGAAAGGGCATAAAGAAGACCAGGGAGAGGGGAAGAGTACCTGGAGCCTGGGGTCAATGCTATCTTAAAAGAAATATGAAGATCTTTTGGAGAAAGAAAATGTTATTTACCTTTTCATATGGCCAATCAATGTGGGTTTTTTTCCCCCTAAATTTCAGGATTGATCTCTATCAAGGCAACTAGAGGCTCTGAGCTATGGTTACTGGAAACTCGGGAGTTTTATTCCCAAAGTTCATTGCTAGTTGTGCCCATGGCAGGCAGCTAGCCTCAGATTATCTGCCCCAACTTTTCTCTTTGCTCATCCCAAATGGTAGATATCAAGTGTTTTTCAAGGCAAAAAAAGACAAAGAAATGGAGAACTTGGAAACCACAATAGTTACATTCAGGCTTTGCCACTTCCCAATATCTTGCCATTTTCCTCCCCCTGTGAGGACTTTTAAAAATCCCTGTGCTCTCTACAAGGGAAAGAATACTATTATAGAATCACCTTATATGTGCCTTTTGATGTAACATTTTTCCCTTTCTTGCATTGTCAAGAATTTTTTCTTTATCTTTGTAGTTTAGAAATATGATGGTAATGTACTTGGAGTTAAATTTTAGGCTTATATTATGTTGTATTGTTTATTCTTAATAATTCTAAGATTTTTTAAGATTTATTAATTTAAATATAAGGTCCAGGTGATTCTCTTTCTTTTTAATGTTTTCTAGTATATTAACTGTTCTGAGATTTGAGTTTCTAGATCTAGAGTCAAGATTACTATGAAGATTAGACAAAAGAGTCTCCCAGATCTTTACTAACTTAAATTCCTGTTTTGAAATATCAAGAAATGTGTTAGTTTCTCTTTTGACTATATAAATTTACCCATCTCCCTAAGAGTTAGCATATGTCATTTTGGCTCAAGAAATGTGCTGTGTCCTTGAGTACCTAGAAAAGCAGATTCTAGGGGAAAAAGAACCATAGATTCTAGGAAAAAAAGGCATAGATTCTAGGTGATAGGAGGCCCCATCTGCCTGTGGGAGGCTGATAGGAGTTGAAACTACATTGTCCTGGCAGATTATGAGGGTCAGTGAATGAACATTAATAAAAAATGATCCCAAACTAAGTTAATTAGGCTGTAATTTTTGGCTACCCCATACCTTTACTCTTAAAGAACAACATCCAAGGGCAGAGGGTAAAGACCAATGTGGACTGAACCACTCATCATTTATTTTGACTTAAGTAGACCAAAAGATATTTCTCTCTTTTGGGAGAGGAAAGGAATCAGGTATTAAGAAACTCTGTTCCCAATATCCCAAACCTAACTAGATAATCAGCTATTTTCTCATTTCTAGGCAGATAGACTTTCTCATTGGCATATATACTAAAGAGCTGACTTTATTCTTTTACCTATTTTTGGCAAGAATTACTTTGCCAAGGACTTTATTGTTTCCTAATTATATGTCTTTTCTTCCTTCCTAATTTTAATGACCTACTTAAAGAATGAACTCTCTCTCATCCATGTCAAAGAATAATCATTCATTTTGTGGCTCTCCTTCTTTTGAGCAACTTTCTCTCCTGAAAAGTTACAACAATTTCCTTTTCTGTTGGCCTTAGGTCATTCTGTTTTTAAAAACATATGTGTATTTTCCAGTATCTGATGTGGCCTGTGAGTTTCTCCATGTGAATATTCGCTGGCTATGGCACACCTACTCATCTTGGGAGATTCCTTATATTGTTTTACAAATTCACCATGAGAAAAATTTTAAGTGTTATTTATGTAATCATTTTATTATGTTATTGTAGTGTATATTTATGTATTTAGCTCATGTGTTCAAATATGCATACATACCCAACACATGTATGTATTTCTCTATACATGAATGAGAAGCACTGTAACATAGTACATAAAGAGATGATTTTGGAAACCAAAAGAGATCTGGGTTCAAATCTTAATAATAGCTAGCATTTGTTTAGCATTTTAAAGTTTGCTAAGCGCTTTATAAATATCATCTTGTCTTATCCTTACAATACCTTGTGAGGCAGGGTCTATTATTATTCCCATTTTACAGATGAGGAAAGCTGAGACCCAAAGTGGTTGAGTTACTTGCCTAAGGTCATGCAGTTAGTATTTGAGGTTGAATTTAAACATATCTTCCAGTTTACAAGTCTAGTGCTCTATCCATTTAGACAAATCCTAGGACTAAATGTAGACTAAAGGAGTTTAGCTACCTTTGATACAAAAGCAAGATAGTCCTTGTTTTATGTAAGAAGGGGTGTGGTATGTGGTATCTCTTATTTTGCCTAAATAGGTTATATGTGTCCATTTGGGTGTGTCTAGATGTGACTCAAGGAAATGTCAGAATAGATATCTCTAAAATCTCCTTCCCTTCCCCTTCTCCAAGGGAGACTTAGATTCCTGCCAGAAGAGGAGGTAAGAGATTGGTGCCTGAAGGTACCAGGTTAGAATTATGTCAGTTCGCTCCCCTTGAAATATTGTTGGTCTAAGGAAAAGAATTTTTAGGTTAAAAGCTGAGCTCATTGTTATTCCTTAATAAGGAAGAAGTGCCCCAAGCTATAAATCCCAAGCTTAATTCTCTTCCCAACAAGAGCCAATTTCACAATGAATATATATAACAAATAGCAAATAAACTCATTAATCCAAACTGATAGCAAACAGAAATCAGAAGTCATAAATATGGGAATCTAGCAGACAATACCCAAAGTGAAAGAGCTTTCCCATTGGGAGCAAGATAACTCAGCTCCATGGAGGGACAGAACATCCCATATCTTCCTCCAAGAGAGAGATTCTTCATAGTCTTAATTGTAGCAAGCTGAGGATAGGAAAAGGTTAGAGATGCCAGTTCTTCTATATGTTGGCTTCCTCCAGGGTCTTTCTCTTCCTTCAAGGATCTGAAGAAGTTCTTTCTTGAAGCCAGACATCAGAAGACCTCTCTTCTCCAACTCTCATCAATTCTGTCCCTCACAAAGGCATAGAACATTGGATAGTCAATCTCCACTAAATAGGAGGGGCCCCTGCAAATGGTCTTGGAATTGTGAATTGCATTTATAAAAGGGGCAGATCACCATTCCTACAATTCCATCATGTTTGCATTTTATTTATGGCAAAAACTAATTATATTAGCTCCTAAATTAACTAAGCTACCAATTCACCAGTCAATTGTCCTGTCAACTAGCCTGTCTCTTCAACTTACTTCTTAACTTTTTAGTTCCCCAATATAAAACCAGGAAAGATTTACAAAGTAGGTAGCATTTAATCTAGGCCTTAAAGGATGGGCAAGAATTCAGCTAAGAATAGGAGGGTATTCTACATGGAGAGAAAGGCATGAGCACGTACAAGGAGACAGGTGTTTAAGGAATAAAGAAGTATTGGTTAGTTGATTTATTGAGATTTTTGAAAACCAAAATAAGGAGTCTGAATTTTAACTTTTTGGAATGGGGAAATACTAGGGTTGTTTAAGCAAGAAAATAAGATAATAAAAATATGTATAAAGAGAAATTGTAGATGAGGAAACCAGATATCAGAAAGCAGTGGAAAAGAGGACTTTGTTCAAAGACAGGCTCTCAGTTTGAATTGAAATTTTTTGTTTACTACTGTAAAAATGGAGACTTGAACCCGGGACTGCATTTCCCAGAAGTCCTTGCTCGCTTCCCAAAATTCCTTGTAACCTCACCTGAGCTGAGAGTGAGATGGGGTATTTAACCTGGTTGTAAAGGCTACTGGGTCTCTTCCCTACTTCCACTTCAGAGCACATGTGGCTCTCCAACTAGTAGGCAAGATGTGAGTGTTCGTGAATAGGCTCTCTGGGCCTAGACACATGCCTTTCTTACTTGTATTTTCTTTATATTTTAATCTTCAATAAACCTCTTAAAATATAATACTCCTTGCAGAGAGCAACTAATTTCTACCTGCCACAGCTTGGCTCCCTAATTTTAACTCTTACACTACCTATGTGAGTTTGGGCAAATGACTTCTCTTTCTTTGGGATTCAGTTTCCTTATTTTTAAAATAAAGAATTTAGGCTAGATGAAGGTTTTTTGCTTTTTTTTTTTAGTTTAGATATAGTTTATTTCCCCAATTACACGTGATAACAATTTTCAACATATGTTTTCTGAAATTATAAGATCCAAATTGTCTCCCTTCTTCTCTTTCCTCCCTCCCCCCACCCTGAGAGAACAGTAAGCACTTTTATGTGGGTTATATACATTTTATCATGCAAGACATACTTCATTGTTGTAAGAGAATACTCATCTAAATCCAAACCTGTAAATAAACTAATATGGAAGATAATATGCTTTGAACTGCATTTAACTCCAACAGTTCTTTCACTGGAGATGGATACCATTCTTTTGTGATCATTCCTTCACAATTGTCCCAGATTATAGTCCTGCTGAGAGTACCCAAGTTTTTCTTAGTTTATCATTGTACAATATTGCTGTTACTGTGTACAATATTCTCCCAGTTGTGCTGGGAGAAATAACTCTGCATCACCATGTAGGTCTTTCTAGCTTTTTTGGGAATCATCTTGCTTATCATTTTTCATAGCACAATAAATTCCATCTCAATAATATACCCCAGTTTGTTCAGCCATTTCCCAAATGATGGACATCCCCATCATTTCCAATTCTTTGCTGCCACAAAAAGAACTGCAATAATCCTCCTCTAAGACACCTCATTTGCTGGGGTAGGGAAAAGGATTCGCTTCACAGTGTAGTTTAATCCCATATAGCACTGTCCCAAAGCTTCAAGTGCAAAGCCCCAATTGAGTTCCAAAGTCCTGCACCCTGGACTGGCTTTCCTACTGGACTGGCTTCTACATCTGGCCTGGAATCCTGCCTCCAAAGTGGCCATGACTCGGTGATTCCAAGTCCTGTGGGGATTCTACCTCCTGCACCTGAAACTGAAGACACACAAACTAGGACAAACAGAAATCTCCGGTCCTGTCTGGCAGTTTTAAAAACACTGCCTTCTCCAGCTATGCCATCCAGGAGGCTATTCCCACCCACATGGTAGGTAGAGTCATACAAGAGATCTCCTATTCGTCTGGTGCCTTTGCATTGGGTGATCTGGACTTACCTAAAACAAAGCTCCAGTCATTCTCTGATTTTGTAGGGAAGAAATCATTGTTCATTTAATCTTTTACAAAGTTGATTGATGCCTTTTGCTTTTACATTACATTGATTTTGCACATAATCATTCCTTCCCCTACTCTGCAAGCCTCCTTTTATAGTGAAAATTTCAAAAACAAAACAACTCAATGCATCTAATTGCATATTCAACATTTCAGAGTTGTAGTAACCTCCCTCACCAATGAAAGGAGAAAGGTGAATTTTCTGATCCTTTATCTAAGGCTAACCAAGGCCAGTATTATTGTAAAGCATTTAGTTGTTTCTTTTTTTAACTTTATAATGTATATTGTTTTCTTGGTTTTGATCATTTTATTATTCTTTGAAATAGCTCATGTACAGTTTTCCCATGTTTCTTTACATTTATCATGAGAAAAAGGTTTTCTCAGAAATTCCCAAATCAATGAGCAATCACTTTACTAATTTTTTGCTATCAATACTTTGGTACATATAGAACCTTTTTTTCTTACCTTGAATTGGTTAAAATCTATGTCTACCAAAAGGTTCTTAGGGTAGAAGTCTGGATGTAATGATTACAAATTGTTTTCCAGAATGGTTGGACTGACTCATATTCCCATTATTTCTAACTTTTTCATGTGCAATTTAAATATGCTGATGAGTAAGATGAGTGAAAGGATTCTGAGAAAATAGAGGCATCGAAGTTGGTGATGAAGGAATAGGAAAAAGGTAGGTCAATAGTTCAATCTCATAGCAAGATGGAGGGAAGTTTTTCGGTTTATTTTTCAGTATATGGGTTATACAAGCTTATTTGTAGGCAAAAGGAAATGAATTAGTTGAAAAGAAAAGATTGAGGACATAAGACAAAGGTTATAAGAAATGGAACAAGGTGCTAAAAGTAGTTTCTGAAAAATGTCAGTGGGAATGGGACCAAAAATACAAATTGAGATATGGGACTTTGAAAGGTTTAAGGATACCTTTCTCCAGTGATGAAAGGAAAGAGAATATGAGTGAAGACATAGAGAAATTTTAAAGTGGAAAAGGAAAGAAGTTGGAGGAACTCATCTTGAAAAGCCTTGATCCTCTCAATAAAACCAGAGATGTGGTCATGTGCTAAAAGAGAGGTAATAAAAAGGAAGAAGTATCTGGGTACTTTAGGAAAATGGGAATTATTGGAATGGACCTGGGAAATTTGGTAGGTATTCAGTCAGTGATGAGTGAAGAGATTATATACAGCAGCAGTAAAAGCCCAGAAAGTACAGAAGAGGTTAAATAGTTGGAATTTGTACATGGCTCCATCAATGTGGTTTTGTATTTTCCCCATCAATGGTATAATGGGGCAGCAAAGGAAAATGTCAAGTCTCTTCTTCTGCTTGATAGTAAAGGCAAGTGGATGGTGCAGTCCTAATCCAAATACAGTTATCTCTTCCACATCGTTGGGGTTAGGGTCATGGCAACTCTGCAACCTGGAAAATCCGCATAAAATTTTTTTGGCTCTCCCTTCATTCCAGAGAAGAAGTCTGAATTTGTTTTTCTTTAATGGGGTGTTTATGGGAAAATAAAAATTATACATATTTATAGTATTAAAAAATAAAATATGTTGATATTATACAATACTATACACATATTTTATGCATTTCTAAATTTCTAAATTTTTTTCTGTATTGTCTGCTGGCCTTCATGTGTCATCTGAAAAATTCCCCCCAAATTCCCATTTAATTTCTTATGCTGACATATGTTGAAGAGATCATATGATGGGGAAAGTGATAATGTGGAAGGGATATCTGTATGATTATTCAGGTCACTTTTTCCAATTAGTATGAGTAATTAAAAGTTACATATTTGAAAGCTGAATATACCTGAAAGAATGATACTGTTGGAAAGAGCATTTGAGTAAGAAGTTGGGTTCAAATCCAGATGCATATTACTTGTGTGACCTTTGAGATGCTGTTTATAACAAGATCTATTTCCCAATATCAAAGGATAAGAAAAATCCATTTTCATAGGGAGAAATCTAAGCTATCATGAAGCCCATGAAAAAAATGCCCCCAAAACAATAATAATTACAGAAATTCAAATTAAAGAAATTCTGAGTTCCTGCTTCATATTCATGAGATTGCCAAAGATGACCAGAAAAAGGAAAATTACATTGTTGAAAGGGCTAAAGGAAAAACACCCTCTAATAGACTGTCAGTGAGGCTGTGATCCAGCCACTCTGGAAAGCAATTTGGAACTCTGCTCCCAAAGTCACAAAATTATACATATCCTTTGGCCTAGCCATGCTATTATTAGGCTCCAAATAAATTATAATATAGACTCTGAATAAATTATAATGATCATTTTTGTTGTCATTGTTGTTCAGTTGTTTCAGTCATGTCTGACTCACTGTGACCCCATGTGGAGTTTTCTTGGCAAAAACATTTCCTTCTCCAGCTCATTTGACCAATAGGGAACTGAGGCAAATCGGGTGAAGTGACTTGCCTAAGGTCACACAACTAGTAAGTTTCTAAGCTAGTAAGTGACAGAGTACAGTGCCCTTACGACCCAAGCCATTTCCTTTCAGAAAGTCGAATGTAATACCAACTGGCACAATGCAAGGGGGAAAAAAACCCCACCAAAGAAGGCAAAAGAAATGGCTAGCTGCAAATATAATGCTCGTCACTTGGTCCCATGTGAACAACTCCAAGAACGTGCTTGTCAAGACAAAACTGATTTTTAATTGGAAAGAATTACAGGCGGCTCAAACAACAGACTTATTCCAAAGGCTTAAATGGGCCACAGGGGAAAGCTGCCAGGTGAAGAACCAGCGGAAAGAAGGTTTTACATGGTTTTTAACATTGTTTTTTAACTTTGAACTGTCAAGTTTTAAACAGTTAATTGTTTTTTTTTAAATGTCACCATTGGCATCATAACTATTTTTAACATTTAATAAATGTTCTCATATGCTCAAAAATATTTTTTGAACTCAAAAGGTTGAGTCTTCTGACTTCAGGTCACTCTATTTACTGTCCTTATAATAATCATATGTAGCATTTATATAACTCTTTAATAGTTTAAAAGTGCTTTACAGTTATCTCATTTTATCCTCATAATAACCCTAAGAGGTAGGTACTATAATTATCCCATTTTGCAGATGAAGAAACCAAAACAGACATAGATTAAGTTGCCCAGGTTCACCTAACCTGTAAGTGTCTGGGGCTGGATTTGAACTCAGTTCAGGACTCCAGGTCTATCACCCAATCCATTATACCTCCTAGGCCCCATATGTACACAGCCATTTTCAGCAGGTTTTTTTTTGGGGGGGGGGGGTAGTAAAGAAGTGGAGGCCAAGAGGCTACCTGGATATTAGGGACTGGCCAAACAAATTATGGTAAATATTCATTTAATTGAATACTGCCATAGTATAAGCAATGATGATTTCAGAGAAAAATGGGAAGATCTATATATGAACTGATACAGCATGAGACAATGAGAATCAGGAGATTTTGTAGAATTTGTAGAATAACACTATGCAGAAAGACAATTCTGGAAGACGTGAGAACTTGAAGAGAAAAGGATAGAAGGAAGGCTAAAAGAAGGCCCAACAAGCAGGATAATTTTTTAAATTATAGGTTGATGTTATTAGAGAAAAGGGAGCTATATTTTCATGCACAATCCTCATTTTGTGTTGTAATATAAATATGAAAACACCCATTCTTTTGGTTATTTTAGTTCAGAATTTATAAAAACTTATTTTAGAAAAAGGTACAATTTCTCTGGTTCTTAGTTTTTTCACTTGTAAAATGAGGATGTTGAACCAAAAGAGCTATGAAGTCTCTTTCAGCAATAGAAATGACCCCCTCTATAAAATTATAGACTACAGGATTTATAAATGAGATATACACATCCAGATTATCACCAAGATATGGAAATGTTTTCTTAATTAAGGTACTTACACCACCTGAGAAACTCCTTAGGCAGTAGAACAGAACATGAAATCAGATTCTAATAAAATTGAATTTAAATGCATGTGTTTTAAAAAGCCAAAGAGTCATTTCATTGTTTATAGAAGCAATGGGGTCAGCTTTTATGATTAAAGTAAAATTAATAAAAGTGAATATAGGTTCTTACTTTGTAAGAGAAAATGGCAGTGAATTTTTAAATTAAACTAAACATTGTTACATAATTTAAAATCTGTAACTAAAAAATAATAAAGATAATTTAGTTCAAAAGGACTCTATAAGTTAGGAAATTTGGAAAAGGGGGATTTCCTTTTCTTCAAAGTCACTGTGCTATGTTGATTCTGGTCTGAAGTCATTATCATCTAGTGGCAGTAGAAAAATCAGGAAATCAATATAAATTAGGGAATATTTAATTACCAATCATTATTTAGAATATTTATATTTGAATCAATATTTCTCAATTAATTAATAAATTATTTTAGTCTATTATAATTAATCTATACATGACAAGCTTAAAAATCAGTTACTTTCTAATTCTTTAAAAATTTCACTAAAAATTCCTTGATTTCATGTTCGATTCATTTTAAAGCCAATAGATTATAATCCTGTCATAATATAGCTTGTTATTTCAAAGTTCCAAATATAACATGAGTCAAAGTATGTCCTTCTGAAGCACTACATAGTTAGAAGTAATGATTCTAGGTACATAGTGGCTATATGTAGTTGTGTGATCTTCAACAAAGTTCTTAAACTCTCCAACCATTAGTTAAAAAGAGTTTTGGTGGGGGGAGAGAGGGCAGCTAGATGGCTCAGTGGATTAAGAACCATGCCTAGAGACAGGAAGACCACGGTTCAAATCTACCCTCAAACACTACCTAGCTCTGTAAGCCTTGATTTTAAGATGGAAGACAAGGATTTTTTTTAAGGGGGGGAGTTATAGATGAACCCTAACCTCAGCCATGGCCACCTCCTGATTTCAGAGATGATGATTCAATTACATAGCATATGAGCCTGCAGTACCAGATTGTCACTTCTTGTGCTTCAGTTATTACAGTTGGGTCTAACTCTTCATGATCCCATTTGCAAGTTTGAAGTTTCTTTTGGCAAAGCTCCTGGAGTTGGTTTGCCATTTCCTCCTCTCGCCTCATTTTTAAAGATAATGAGCAAAGGCAAATAGTGTTAAGTAACTTGCCCAGGATCAGACAACTAGTATGATCCAACCCAAGTCTTCCTGACTCTAGTCCTGGCACTCTATCTACCATGCCACCTTGCTGCCCTAAATCTATCACTGCCCTACTTGTCACTTATCAGTTCTCCATTGATCTTTCATATATTAGGACATAATTTGCCAACAATTTAATTGGCAGGCACAGGCTTACATGGAGACATATGCTAGACCTTCTTTGTTGCTTACCCTCTCCAAACAGAAGGCATAAGTAGAGTGTACAAAGAACACACGAAAGGGAAAAATCTGGGGGATCAGACCACTCTGATCATACTGTTTTACTCTGCCAAACACTTCTTTCTCTCTTCTCTCTTATATTCTGGAACAAGTACAATAGAGCCTTTGGAGCATGGCCTGATTTCCTAACATGGAAGACCTTTCCTGCGCTTCCACTGAGTTGGGGTAACCTACTTTGGCTGCCTAACCAGAAGAGGATACATCTTTAAAGCTGGCAAGACAATGTGATAGTCCTTTCTGGTTCATTGCAGAATGTTCCTAATGAATCTTCACCCTCTGGGCAGGAGAGAGCAAACAGGAAAGAACATGATATGAGATCGAGATGATTTAAAGCAATTTTTTGTTGACTTGATATGTATAAAGTAGTTTTTAGGCAGCTTGAACAACTTTTTCAAGTGATAAACAAAGAGGGTTTTCAAAAATTGTCTTTGGTTCCATCCATTTATATAATGCTAAGGAAGAGCAACCTCTACTCCTTCTCCTTTAAGAAAATTTGGATCCCAAGTTAGAAACTAAGCAAACACAAATCCAAAGACCAGTATGTAGTGAGGTTTCCTTATCACAGACCTGCAGGAAGTGTGGTCCACAACACTCCCAAGTGCTGCCTGTGCCAGATTAAAGCATAATTTCTATTTGACTTTTATGTGTCGGTACATTATTGAAAAAAAAAAGATTCATAAACATGTGTTTTTTTTTTTTTTAAGTCAACCTGTGGCCCACAGGAATCTTTATGTAGAGTTTAGGGTCACAATTCTTCTCTCATTTCTAGTTGAGTTCTACACTCCAATTTTAGAGAGTAAAAGTTCAAGGACTGAGATTAATGAGAAACATTAGTTTCTAGGAGCAGAGCCTCAGGTCAGAAGGTCAGTGTCAGATTAAATGGCAAGCTTTTTGGGGTAAGGAAATGACTGATTTAATTTGTCTTTCCAGAGTTGTCTACAGTCCCTTGCCATCCTCCACCATGCTGTCCGTTTTGGTCCTGGCTCATTAAACCTATGGACACCACTAGTCATTTTTCTTTCAGATGACAGTATTGCTCATAAACAATTTTAATTTTTTATATAAAATGTCAGAACAATTAGGTGGTAAAGTGGGACAGAGCCCTGGGCTTGGAATCAGGAAGGCTCGAGTTCAAATTTGACCTCAGTCACTTGTTAACTATGAAGTCCTGGGCAAACCACCTGCCTCAGTTTCCTCATCTATAAAATGTGGATAATAATAGCACCTTCCTCTTGGGGTTTGTTGTGAAAACCAATGAGAATATTTGTAAAATGCTTTGTGAACTTTAAAGCTAGAAATTACAATTGTTGTTGCAATTTTTAAATGTTATGTTACACTGTATTATTATATTATACTATATCATATTGTATTATACCATATTATATCATATAATGCCATATTATACCATATTAGTCTATTATAACCTATTATACCCTATCCTATCCTAACCTATCCTATCACATTATATTATAATTATATTATATAGTATATTGTTATATTGTATTATATTATATCATATCATATCACATTATATTATGTTATGTTATACTATACTATATTATGCTATACTATGTTATGTTATGTTATGTTATGTTATGTTATGTTATGTTATGTTATGTTATATTATATTATATTATATTATATTGTATTGTATTGTATTGTATTGTATTGTATTGTATTGTATCATATTATTACTGTCCTTATCCCTGAGCAAGCATGGCCCCTGACCTGGGTTTCTCTCCAGCCTCTGACCCCCACCTGACACTCAGCTCTCACTTGTGGCTCCCAGTAGCTGCTAGCATGCAGCAGCGGCCACACCCCGGGCAACGGCTTCGACAGGCTGGCTAAACCTTGTGAGGATAGCCATCGGGTTGTCTTGGACCCTTGGTGAACTAGGACTTTGCTCACCCAGTATGTGAAAACTGCTTTGGCGGAACAGGTGGAAGAAACCAACAAGAAGGTTCAACGGCTGAGATGGCGATGCAGCAAAGCACTGTGTAGTGCTTAGGGCGTGTTGGAGCACAAAAGACAACACGGCCATCCAATGCAGCTGAGGAAGTCTCCAGGTGTAATGACTTTTCGTGCCACTGGACCCAGGCTTCCAACGCCGAGAGAGTGGGACTGTCTCTGTGCATCGACTTTTCCACTTAAATCTCCTTCACGCACAAGTGTTTTTTGTGTACACTCATCTACATCACAGATGAAAGCGCACAAAGACAATCGTTATCCTCGGTTACTGAGAGACTACTATTATTATATTATATTGTATTGTATTATATTGTGTTGTATTGTATTGTATTCTATCATATCACATCACATCACATCACATCACATCACATCATATCATATCATATCATGTCATATCATATCATATCATATCATATCATATCATATCATATCATATCATATCATATTATATTATATTATATTATATTATATTATATTATATTATATTATATTATATTATATTATATTATATTATATTATATTATATTATATTATATTATATTATATTATATTATTACTGTCCTTATCCCTGAGCAAGCATGGCCCCTGACCTGGGTTTCTTGTTCCTCAGTTCTATACTCCCCTCTCTCCATTTCGAGAATCCTGCTCATCATTGGTACCAAAAAAATTATTGAGAGGTAGGGTGGGAAAGGAAATCTTTGCATTGTCTCAATACTCTGTCAGGACCCACCTCTTAGAGACTCCCTGAAATTTGCCACAATGAGAAAGTTTAATGTCTTGCCCAAGTCTAGTGTTCTCGCTACTGCATCATTCAGTCTAGACATCTCCATCACAAGAAATAGATATTAAAAGGGGTTTAAAGATGAAATAAAAAATTTAAATATATTTTATTTATTAATTCTACAAAACATTTTTTGCTTTCGTTAAAAAAATTTTAATGAGAAGAATGTGATTAAATATACTTTAATTTTTTTAAAGCCCTTTGAATGTCCTGGCAGATAAGGAAGATGTACAAATAATAATTTTTTTAGTAATTAATTATTCAGTTAATTCACTTTTTTGTAAATAGGCAAGCACGTGAATTTTCTCTGTTAATTTCTTGAAAGCTTCACAAGAGACATACATGAACTGATGCAAAATGAAGTAAGCAGAACCAAGAGAACATCATACATAGTAACAGCAATATTTTTTGATGAATGACTGTGAATGACCTAGTTATTTTCAACAATACAGTGATCCAAGACAATCCCAGAGACCTAGGATGAAAAGTGTCATCTGCCTTCAGAGAACAAACTGAATGCAAACCAAAACATACTACACTTTGCTTTCTTTCTTCTTTTCCTTTTCTTTTTTTTTGTTTTTGAGATCTCTTTCATAAAATGACATATGGAAAAGTGTTTTAAAAGATTGTACATATAAAACAGATTGCTTGTCATCTCAGGGAGGGGGGACGGGTGAGAAGGAAGGAGAGAATTTAGAATTCAAAAACTCTTTAAATAAATGTTAAAAATCATTTTATATGTAATTGAAGAAAAATAAAAATTAAAAAAGAGATGATAATAATAATTGGGCATAAATTAATGAATATTTTTATATAAATCAGAGTAATCACTTTTAGAGCAGGGACTGAATTTGTATGAGGGCTTCAGGATAGAGTTCCAGAGTGAGGAGATACCTTCTATGTATACAGGCCTGCATCTTTCCTGCCATATAAAGACAGAGAGAGTTACCTAGAGCAATGGTGTTGAGCTCAGATAGAAATATGGACCACTAATCTTAGTGTTACTTGGCTTATAGGCCCAGTGTTTGACACTTCTGATCTACAGCAATGAAAAATTAAATGAGTTATCCAGAATTACACAGCCTGTATGTGTCAGAGGCATATCTTAAAAGCCAAGTCTTACTGGCTCCAAGGCCAACTCTCTATTTATTGCGTCTTATTGTCTTACATAATTTTCACTGCTTTTTATATGGTTTCTTTACTGGAGTTATTTGGTCCCATTCTTCTTTTGAAGCTTTGTGTTGCTATTATTGCATTTTGTTTGTATAACTAGTTTTATACAATTCTATTCCAGCCAGAAAGGACTGGGAGCTATTCACCAAAGTCCATCCACTATTTCTTGCCTCAGCATTTGCCCTCTCTGACCCCCTCCCCAACATACCTGGAATGTCTCTGCCCTTTTTTCATCTCTTCTCTGCCCCCACAGTTCAGCTGAGGTTCCACCATTTCCTGATCCTTCCACCTCTAATTTCTCTCCCACCTAATTTTTTTTTAACTTCCTGATATCATAACCTTGTACTCATCCTAACCTTCTCAACATTATAGTTCCTTGGGTTTCCATCTTAACTTAGAATTTCAAGAAAGGCAGGACTCTATCTTTATCTTTGTAGTGTTAGGAAAGTAGCGATCAAATGGTGTTGGAAACACTTTCTGAAGATGTTATGGATATTTGTGTTGAGAGATCGAGGGTAGTACAAAGATGAGGTAAGCCATCAAGATATAAATTATTTTACTGAAATGTCTAAAGAACAGTATTGCTGATAGCTAGGACCAGGGTATTCACTCTTTAACTGTCTTGTATGCTGGATAGAATTGTGACTACAACAATATTCCATATTTAGATAGTTATTTAATCTCTATAAAGTTCAGTGCTTTAAATTACAATACTTATAAAAAGGTGAATGTTGTAAACTAATTATTCTAAATCTTCTTCAATAAATTAGGCCCAATAACATGGGCATAATAATTTTGTAATACATTTTAGAAATCAATTGTTTACATAGATATTAGCCTCTCACCCCCCCCCCCCCAATATTTGCCTAGTGCCTGCAGGGGAGAAGACAATAAGTATTTATATATCATCTACTATATTATGCTAAGCATTTCACCAATATTATCCCATTTGATCCTCACAGCAGTCCTATCAAGTAGGTGCTATTATTATCTCCATTTTACAGTTGGGGAAAATAAAGCAAACAGGTTAAATGAAATTGCCTATGAGGGCTTCACAGAACTAAGTATTTAAGGCCAGTCTTGAACTCTTCCTGACTTTAAGCCCAGCTCTCTTAACTACTGTGATATCCAGTTGCCTAAGCTAGGGGTAGCCTGATGTTTATTTGATAATATTTCTTCTCTCCACCCCATCCCAATCCCTATCTTTTCTTTTTCTCTTGATCACATACTTTTGTGATCACAAAATGATCTTTTGGATAATCAAGTTCATTTATTGTCTCTGATTTTTTACGTTTGTTCAAAAGATAATTGTGGAGAAGAGAACATTTTAAGTTAAATATTACTTTTTTTCCCGATGTGATGATTTTAAAATGTTTAGATTTTTGGTGGTGAATACTGATCATCATTTTAAAAAATGGAATATCTCTGTCTGCACACCAATTTCAGAACCAGCTGTTTACATGCAATTGAATCAACTGTTTATGAATGTAACCCAATTCTCAGTGTATGCACGTGTGTGTGTCTTGTGGTACATGCTGCTCACTGCTCCCTGTGCAACATGATTCTGAATTGGAGAAGAGACTGCTAGCTTAAATGTGTTAGGGAAGCTAGTGTAAGAAGTTTGGAAAAGAAAGACAATCTTCTTCCTTATTACTTCAAGAGAGGATGTGTGGATCCAGACTATTCAAAGAGAGAACCCTGGAGAGACAACAGACCCGTTCCTCAACACATTCCTGATTTGCAGCTTCCCTCCCTTGGATGAGATTGGGGTTTCTATCTCTTGGTTGAGCTGAGCTATCTCTCTCCAAATGAGAGATCCATTCATTCACTCTATATTAATTGGCATATTCTAATCTGCATAACTTCTCTGGTTTCCATTTGCTATCCCTTTTGAGGAAGATCTCATGTGTACATAATTTGTGATGGGCTTTTGTGTGACTAGCATTTGTTGGGAAAGAGGAAAGCCTCTGGAGATAAGCTTGGGGTACCTTCTTCCTCTTTCAAGGATTGCATCTAGTAAAGCAATTAAAACCCAAGGTTGGGGAAATCATTCTCCTAGATTAACAATAGGTAAGGAATCAAATTGATATAATTTTAGTGTAATGCATGCTCTCTGAAGAGAATAGAGTGGACTCTATTCTAGGATTCTCTGGAGTTGCTCTTCTCTGGGTGGAAATTAAGATCTCCCTTGGAGGGGAGTAGGCAAGATTCTCAAGATTGTTACCAAATTCTCTCCATGGGCCATATTTGAGTCAGTTAGTTAAGAAACATTTCTAAAGTGTCTATTATGTCCCAGGCACTTTGCTAAGTGGTTGCAGTGGCAGAGAAAAGAAAGGGGTATTTTAAACAGATGTTACAAGATGAAATCAGTAAACTTTGTCAAACAGATTGGGTATAGGGGGCAAGAGATACTGAGGAGCTGAGGATGACATCTTCATCATGAGTCTAATGAACTGGGAGGTTGGGGTTGCCCTCTACAGTAAGAGAGAAAGTAGGTGTGGAGGAGGATTTAAGGGAAAAGATTCTGAGGATGAAATCCAGTTCTTAGCAGAAAGATTAGGACAAGAGGTCAGGGTAGATGTGAGATCTATCAGTCTAGAGTTGGGAATTAAAGCCAGGTGGGTTGATGATATCACCAAATGAAACAGTTGAGAGGGGAAAACAGAAGAGAACCCAGGACAGAACCCTGAGGGACATCTTTCTTTTGAGGGTTTATTTTGGAGAATGATCCAGCAAAAGGTACTGAGAAAGAATGGTCTGAAAGGTACAATAAGAGCTAGGAAAGAGTGATGTCCTGAAAACTTAGAGAAAAGAGACTATCAAGGAGGGGAAAGGCTGTCAAAGTCTGAAGCAAGATCAAGGAAAATGAGAACAGAGAAAAGGCCATTGGATTTGGTCATTAAGAGAGAACAGTTTCTGTGGAATAATGAGGTAAAAAACCAGATCTTAAGGACTTAAGAAAAGAGTAAGAGGAGAAAAAGTGGGAGTGGAGCACTTATTTTGGATGGCCTTTTTAAAAGGAATTTAGCCACAAAAGGCAGAAGAGATATAAGAATGAGAGTTAGAAAGAACAGAAGGATCAGGAGAGAGTCTTTTGAGATTGAGGAATACTTGGGAATATTTGCAGGTCACTAGGAAGGAGCCAGTAGATGGAGAGATTGAAAATAAACAAGAGTGGGGATGACATAGAGGGTGCAATCTTTTGGAGGAGACAGGATGGACTTGAGCAAGTAGGGGTTAGCCTTGGTAAAGAGTAAGGCCACTTCATCATTTAAGATAGGAGTGAAAGAGAAGCTAGTGGCAGAAGCGATATAAATAATATAAAATGAGAAAGAGGAGACATACAGATAAGTCACATGGACAATACATACCACACATATCAAAGACCAGAGTAAATATTGCATTAGAAGGAAAATAAAGATGAAAAATGCACTGTTTATGATGATAGCAACTCCAACTGTTCCTATGGAAACAAAGTCACATGATTGGCAAAATGGTAAGATAGTTGTTTTCTGCAAACTGTAAGAAATGCAAAATCTCAAAAGAAAGAAGTCATAGGCCATCATCTAGAATAATTATTGCTGAATCCACTGAATCTTCACACAAGGTAAAATTTCATGAATTAATACCAAACAGCTTTAATACTTAGAGCTTTCAGGCAGTTTTCTTACCCCATCCCCTCCAATTCTGTGCTCACAGTTAAGGTAATGAGATTATGATTTGGGGTACAACTCCATAGCAATGACTACCACCATTCAAACACCAAAGAAAAAAATAAAACCTAATTCCACTTAGTCCAAAAGAGAAAAAAAGGAATGAATCAATGACTAGAAGAGAAAGAGGCAGACTGGCAAGTTGGAAGAAGCAAAGGATGCTCACATCTATAGAAAAGGGAATAAATACTTTCTTCCTCTTACCTCCAACAAAGTTACGGGGCAAGGATTCAGTCTCAGATAAAGCCACCTTGCATCTCAGTCATAAGTGTGTACAGCTGTGGAAGGAAGAGAAGCTAAAGAGTGAGGAGAATCCCCAAAGAGAAGTTAATGATAGAATATACAAGAGAAAAAGCTGAACCATTAAAAAAAACAAGAAAACCAGAATAAGATCCTAGTTCACCAGCAAAACAAAACAAAACACTAAAGAATATTGTAAAAGCAGAAGGAAGAATGAAAAAAAAAATTGGAGAAGCCAAAGTACAATAAACAAATGTGATAAGCTAGAGGAAAATGAACTAATATTGCCTGAAGAAAAAAAAAGAGAATATGATGGAACTCCTAGAGATAATATAAATAGCAAGAAATCCCAATGTAATATAAATATCAAGATATATGTGATATAAATAATTAAATGGATCTGTGATCTCATAGTTTTGTGCATTCTATTTCATTTGGAATGGTATTGCAATGGACGAATAAAACACATCCTGGGTATCAAATTGTCCTCCCTTCCTGTTATGTAACTTGCTCACATTTTCTTTCCATCATACAGTTCTTTAACATTCTTTACTCCTATTCTTCTTTGAAGTTCCACATTAGTTATATACTGTAGTCGGCTCATATCTACCATATTCCTTTGTATGACACTTAACTTTGGTTCTTTTGAGGCAGTGATATTTCAGGTCTCACTGCAAGACAGTATCACTAGTAAGATCTTTGAATTGAAAAGAAATTTTACTTTGTGTTCTTTTGGAAGACCTATGATCCTTAATCCTAGGATCATAAATTATGTCTATATGTTCTTTTAATTTTCTTTTAATGTTTTTCCCATGGTTACATGATTCTTGTTGTCTCCCTCCCTGGTTGCACTAACCCAAAATGGAGAAAACAGTTTGAGGTAATAATTTTTGCAAATATTTTCCATTTTTCTTGTGTAAAGTCTTCTTTATGAATAAGTTGTGTGACTCTGGGCAAGCCATTTTTATTTTTATTTTTTTGAAAATTTTATTTAGTCAATTTAGAACATTATTCCTTGGTTGCAAGAATCATATTCTTTCCCTCCCCTTCCTATAGCTGACACACAATTCCACTGGGTTTTACATGTGTCCTTGATCAGAACCTATTTCCATGTTGTTGCTGTTTACACTAGGATATTCCTTTAGAGTCTATATCCCCAATCATATCCTCCTTGATCCATGTAATCAAGCAGTTGTTTTTCCTCTGAATGTGGATAGTGTTCTTCCTCATAATTCCCTCCAAGTTGTTCTGGATCACTGCATTGCCACTGATGAAGAAGTTCATTACATTCGATTGTACCACAGTGTATCAGTCTCTGTGTACTCCTGATTCTATTCCTTTCGCTCTGCATCTCTTCCTGGAGGTTGTTCCAGTCTCCATGGAATTCCTCCACTTTATTATTCCTTTTAGCACAATAGTATTCCATCACCAACATATACCACAATTTGTTCAGCCATTCCCCAACTGAAGGGCATCCCTTCATTTTCCAATTTTTTGTCACCACAAAGAGCGCAGCTATGAATATTCTTGTACAAGTCTTTTTCCTCATTATCTCTTTGGGGTACAAACCCAGCAGTGCTATGGCTGGATCAAAGGGCAGACAGTCTTTTAGTACCATTTGGGCATAGTTCCAAATTGCCCTCCAGAATGGTAGGATCAATTCACAACCCACCAGCAATGCATTAATGTCCCGACTTTGCCACATCCTCTCCAGCATCCATTACTTTCCTTTCCTGTCCTGTTGGCCAATCTGCTAGGTGTGAGGCAATACCTCAGAATTGTTTTGATTTGCATTTCTCTGATTATAAGAGATTTAGAACACTTTTTCATGTGCTTATTAATAGTTTTGATTTCTTTAACTGAAAATTGCCTATTCATGTCCCTTGCCCATTTATCAATTGGAGAATGGCTTGATTTTTTGTACAATTGATTTAGCTCTTTATAGATTTGAGTAATTAGACCTTTGTCAGAGATTTTTGTTATGAAGATTGTTTCCCAATTTGTTATTTCCCTGCTATTTTTGGTTACATTGGTTTTGTTTGTACAAAACCTTTTTAATTTGATGTAATCAAAGTCATATATTTTACATTTTGTGATTTTTTCTAAGTCTTGCTTGGTTTTAAAATCTTTCCTTTCCCAAAGATCTGACATTTATACTGTTCTGTGTTCACCTAATTTACTTATAGTTTCCACAGTATTCATTCTAAGAGAGAAGGTAAGGATTTTTTTTTCTTTTTAAAGATTATATAGATTAATTCATATTCTAATCTAATTATGCCTTTGGTAACTATCTTTTTCTGTTTGGCAAGTAAGTCAGTCTATATTTGCTAATTAAGGGTTGGGTTTTTTGTGGGGGGTTTTTTGGCTCTTCTGGTCTCTTATTGTAGAAATTGATTCATATTGATTTAATTCATGGTTAGTCAGTATTAATATCATTTCTGTTATCCACTTCCCATTATTTGATTTCAGTATCTTGTTTAAATAATTCAGAGCTAAATCTTTTTAATCACATGCACTATCTTTTTCTCATTGCAATTCTTTCTTGTACATTATAAATTCTGACCTCATTTCTAAGAAATCAATGGTCTGACTATATAGATACCTGACTTGGGAATGACTCCAACATTCATAATAAAAAAGAGAAATGAATTTTTAAATTGAGAAATTGGTAATGATTTCATATCAGAAATAATAATTCTTCAGTGAAATTAAAGAATGACAGAGTAGGAAAAACTTAATACTTTATGGCATAGCTTTACAAAGAAGTAGGTATTCTGAAAAAGAGAATAATAGATATGGAACACAAAAATACCAAATCAGAAGAACATTGTCAGAACAAAAACATAACACAATATTTTTAAAAGAAATATTTTAATCCTATAGAAAGAAAAGTGAGTACTGTAAAAGATAAAGCCAGGCATACAGAAATAAGTTAAGATCAATGGATTAAAGATTGTGGGTCTTCCAGAAGAACATAGCAAATTTTAAAAAATGAATATCCTATGGTAAGAAATAAAATAAAAAAACTGCACAGAACTTTTAAATATAGAAAACAATGCTTCCATCAAAACAATCCATAGATTGCTTCTGGGGGGGGGGGGGTAATTCTTCAAACTTTAAGGCATGTCAACATGGAATCTAGAAGTCCCAAACTTGTGGCCTAGTGGGATCTGATGAATCCCAGGTTTTGGGACTAGCTTATAGGTTGGAGACCCCAAAGTTTGTACTTGTTCCCTGTTCCCATGGGAATCCACTATGAGGGGAATCCCAGGCTAGCAGTTTCAGACTGAGTGGTGAACCCTAGTGCCTCTTTGGTGCAGAAGGTAATGCATCAGTCTCAGTCTCCCAAGCTGAGGGTCCCGAATTCAGTCCTCATAAGGAGGGTGTGATATTCTGCGAAAGGCTTCTGGAGACGAAGAGTCACTTGACTTCGACTGTAAAAGATATTTTTAGGATTGTGACTTAAAATCTAAATTAATTTGGTCTCCAAGGAAATCCCATAATAAAATACTCAAGTCAGCTGGAAATTTATGGTGATTTTAATTAATATGGAGGAAAGAAATTAAGAAAGAGAGAGAGAGAGAGAGAGAGAGAGAGAGAGAGAGAGAGAGAGAGAGAGAGAGAGAGAGAAAGAGGAAAAGAGTTTATTTAAACTGCTCAGGCTCAGGCTGAGCCAGGTAGGAGTTGAAGGCCTTGGCCAAGGGGGCCTCCCCTGAGAGCCAAGCAAAAAGGGAGTCAATCTTATCACTCACCATGTGACCATCTCAAGGAAGCTATCTGAGGGAGCTTCTCCAGGCTCAAGTTTCAGGATCGAACTGGCACCCAGGCCTGCTCACAGGAAGTGACAGCCAGATCCACCTCTCCGGGGAAAGAGAGTGAAGAAATGAAGTGACATGAAATATATGGACAGTTTCACATCACTTTCCTGCATCTCATCTGTACCAATGGTAGCTTAAGCTTCACTTAGGACAGTCCAAGGGTCTGTCGGCTATTTTCTGCACATGTTTATCAAAGACCATCCTCCTGAATACTTAATCCTTAAATATGGGTATAGACATTCCTGATTTTGTCAGACAAAGTATCTTCATTGTTACAATCAGGAGATAGCTAAATCCAATCTTCACACGATTTAGGCTTAATCCCC
Source organism: Monodelphis domestica (assembly GCF_027887165.1). Lineage (NCBI taxonomy): Eukaryota > Metazoa > Chordata > Mammalia > Didelphimorphia > Didelphidae > Monodelphis > Monodelphis domestica. The sequence goes on from NC_077230.1 coordinate 317,099,876, forward strand.
ACCTGAAGTGGATTGTCTAGTCCGAAACTGCTAGCCTAGGATTCCCTTCAGGATGGATTTCTCATGGGAACAAGCACAAACTTTGGGGTCTACAACCTATAAGCTAGTCCTGAAACCTGGGGTTCATCAGATCCCACTTGGCCACATGTTTGGGGTTTCTAGATTCCATGTTGACAGGCACATAGTCATTGGATTTCATTATTTTAATAACACGTTTTGTAAGTGGACAGAAAAAAACTTAGAATACGAAAGAATGACAATTAGACCAACATAGTATAATGGTGGGGTCAATTGAATTAATCAATCATCTCACTCTACTTAAAATGACTACAAGATGCTGATAACTTTACTAGGTGAGAACCCTTCTATTCTATCAATTAAAGGCATTAAACTAGGTATAAAAAGTTGTTAACCAATTTGAGAGAAGTGAAAACCATTAGATAAAATGAAATGACATAATAGTATGTGTGTGTGTGTGTGTGTGTGTATATATATATATATATACACATGTGATCAATGACACAAAGATCATTGGGGCTTGTATAAAATAGTGAGCTAGTTCAGAACCCAACCACATGATTTGTGAATGAGCAAAGGAGGGAATCTTTGTGAGGAAATCACTTGGGGGAGGAGAGTAGCCTGTGTCTCCATCTCTCCCCATCTGCTTCCCATATCATTGACTAGAGGATGACTTTGTAATCTTCAAAAGGTGAAAGGATTTGAACTTCTCCTCAATATCTTAACAGTTTCCCCAGAAAAGTAGTAGCTGACAGCCAAAGACCAACTCGATGCCTTAAAGAAAGATAGTATCAGGAATCTACAAGGAGTATAGCAGGAAGTTATGCCATTCTTAAGGGAGACTCACAAAAAAGGAAAGAAAGGACTTCCATGAGCTATGAATTGCCCCATTTTTTTTGCTAAGCTGGGACTCACTTTACCCTGGAATCCTACTTTGGGGAGTGTTGTGTTTCATGGGGACACATATTAACTATTTTTACCACTTTTAAGGCTGGCTAGCTAATTGCTGTGGACTAATAATAAGTGTGTAAAGCACACCTGTGAGTTATAAAACATTAGAAAAATACCTTCTGGGCCCTCAGCATTACTGCTAGAGAGCTGGGAAGAGAAATAGCTATTGCCCCTGTGGGGTCTAGGAGTCAAGATGCAATCCTCAGAACAAGATTGTTCTGCATTTGCAAAATATAACTGGAGAGAATGAAATAATAGATTTCATAAATAATACATTTGGGGAGTCCCAGGCTTTCCAGGTGCAGGATGATGTCATGTAGGTTGTGGGAACAGGTGCCCACTAGAGGCTTTGTCATTCGTCAGCCAGTTTGGGTTCACAAATACAGAGTGGGTTGGGGAGGGGACAGAGAGAGGTTTCTCATGGAATGTGATTCTTGAGCTGAATCTTGAAGGAAACCAAGAATTTGAAGAGGTAGAAGTGAGGAGGGAGGCCATTGCAGGGAAGGGGGGACAGCCAGCTCAAAGGCACATAAGTAAGAAATGGAGGGTTGGGTTTGTGAGAAATAATATGTAGGCTAGTATGGCTAGAAACTAGAGTGTGTAAAAAGGAATAATCTATAAGAAGATTAGAAAATTAAAAAAGGTTCAAGTTTGAAGAGTTTTAAATGTCAAATGAAAGAATTGACATTTAATCTGTTGGGAACAATGAATACCTGATGTTTGAGGAAAGGAGTGATATTGTTAGACCTGGAGTGGAGGGAAATCACTTTGGTGCCTTTTAAGAAGCTGGACTGGAGTGGGGAGATATTTGAAGCAAGCAGACCAATTAGGAGGCTATTGCAATATTCCAGGCAAAAGAGGATGAAGGTTTTGCCTAAGAAGGGGTGATAGATGAGAAATGTTGAGGAACCAGAAACAAGAAAAATGGGACAAAAGAGATAGGAGTCAGAGGGGTGTTATACAACTCCCACTCTCCCAGGGGAAAAAATAATAGTTGCTCATAGTCAGGGAGATGTGGACAAATAAGACAAAAATCAATTGGGGAGGGGGGGACCTGGACTGAGAGAGTAGAAGAGGGAAAGGATATGACCAATGAATATTCTAAGGGGAGTTGTAAAAGTTTGTTGTAAGGGTTTGGCTTTGTATGGGGGTGGGGGACTTTGCATGTTAGCAGACTCCCTTCTCTGAGAAAGGTCTGTCTAACCAGGATGAACTGCAGACCTGTGAAGGAGAGGGATGTATGAGTTAACAAGAGCAACTAATTCAAACTAAGTGGCAGAGAACTACGGGGAACCAGAAATAAAATAATATGGCCGTATCCTCTGAATATAAGGGTAAATGGTAGGCATTTGTCTGACAATGGAAAAAAGAATGACTGTCTATGTAATACTACTCCCATCTAATACCACTTCCCTCATTTTCTCCTCATACATATTTGTAAAGGTCAGACACTAGAGTAAGATCCGTATTGGCCTTAACATAGAAACTGGATGAAAGAGGGAGCTAAAACCTAGTACTTCAGAGCCTTTACCCTCATGAGGGACACAGAGAAAATGAAGTAAGGAAGAGCATATCCCATGAATTAGAGGATAAAATTCAGAAGAGTCTGGAAGGGAAGAGAAAAGATGAGGACAAGAAAAAGGAAGCCTTTTTGGAAAAGAGAAAAAAGTTACTTAAAAGACTGGAGGGCAAGGAAGATTGTGAAACATTTCTGTAACTGAGGGAAAGAGAAGGGCAAAAGAAGGGGAGAATTCAACAAGAGCAAATAAAAAAAGATAAATTAACAATGTAAATAAATTCAAGGAATTTGGGACTGGGAGGGCAAACAGGATGTGTGTGTGGGGGCGGGGGATAGTCAGAGGAGAGTCAGTAGAAATAAACTAGCTTCCATGTATTGGAAACCAAATCACCATGACAAAGCACTCAAACTAAGGGGATACAAAAGTCCAAATAAAAAAATGGAAGAAAACACAAAAATCCATCATAACTTTAGGTGTGAATATATTATTCCAATAAAATGTGGGTGCATGATGTTATGTCTATGCTAGGGGGAGCAATGCATTTCCCTCATGTGCCTAATGCAAAAGTGCAAGGATTTTGATTACTTTGGCAGAACTCTACAGTGTATTAACTCACCTTCCCAAAATAACTACATGTAATAGAAAAATATATAAACAAAAATCGATATGAAATCAGAGAATGGCCAATGAGAATGATCATAATGAGCATGTGCAGTCTTCTCTACTGATGCAAGTTGCATATGGAGTTGAGTATGAGCAGATATTCAATCCATTAGCAACATGATGAAGAGGAGGCTTTTTGCCTGGCCACATTGGAACTGGGGTGCTTCAAAAGGCCAGGGCAAAGTCCAGAATCAGTTTTTTTTTTTCCTTCTTGCATGGTTGCATTTTGATGAGAGGCAAGGTTATAAAGGGAAGGGCTATGGGCCCTCCTTACCTGAGCCAATATCTGAGGTCTATGAATATGATCCTCTGGTTTTTTGCCTATTTATGCTTATTCTTTATTGTTTTAGATGAAGAAGCTTGACTGGCTATGACTGTATGAACTTTAAAAGGTGAAGAGAACTAGCCACTGAGAGGTCTAACATCAAAGTCCATACTAGTTTTATAGGTAGGTAGCTTAGCACCTTGGCCCTGAGGACTGACCTTTGGGACTCAGCAATGGCAACCAAGATATGGGCTAATTAAATGGCTACTCTGTATTTGGATATTAATTTGATAGGATGACCATTATGTAGAATTTGTATTAAATCTGAGCTTGCTCTCTCACAAAGATTGAAGTAATAATATGGGGATTAATGGATTTTACGATGTTTGTATCTCTGTTCTTGCTATATCATCAAAGTAAATAGACTTTTTACAAAAGCTAATGGATATTAGTTGGTTAAATGGAACCAGAATGTTAATCATCATCGGATAATAGTGAGAGAACTATACATTAGAATGGGGGTTTGAACTGATGGAAGTAGAGAAAGACTTCTTGGACCCTTCAGGGAACTCTGAGGGAAACTCAGAATAGCTATCTTCATTCTGGAAATATTGCTATACATATTTTGATATTAAGTCTATAAAGGACTCTAAAATCCAACTCTTATTCTCTTTGTAAAATATAAGGGCCTTAGGATCACCATTAACTCTTATCTTCTCCATCTTCTCTATCTGACCTTTTCTTTTTTTCTGGCTTTATTTATTTATTTTTGAAAGTTTGCTCTTTCCCCCCAAACTCCTTGGGATTAGCATCATTCAATGACTTGGCCAGTACGTAGGGTGATTTTTTTTAATGACCTTATGAGAAGCTTCTTACATTAAGATAAAAAACTAATTAATCAGTTTTTTAAAAATTTATTTAACTTTCTGGAGAATATTCTCTAGTTAAATTACAAATGCTCTTTTGAAGTGGGGGCTTTTCTCAATTTTTCTCCAGACTATTTTGGTTTTTAAATATCCACCCTCTGTTCCTAGAACTATGAGAGACTGATTATGGAAGTGTAACCTATGTTTTAAAATTTTATATCATATTTAAATTTCAGACTTTTTTTTTTGGTAGAAAAATCGGATAAGATTCTAAATGGTGTCTATTGACATTTTCTTCTTTCTGATGCCTTTAAAGATTTTTTTGATTGTTGTTATAGTTTTGAAGTTTGATAATGATAAGACCTTTTTTTTATGATGATTCTTAGGTTCTCTAAACTTTGGGGATCCTAGTGAATTTTTTTTAACAATTTACTGAAATATGGTGAAAAAAATTATTTTCTTCAGGTATAATTTCCTTTTCTTCTTTACCAAAGTGAGGGAGTACTATAAGTAAGAAACTCTGGATGTATTCAGGCTGTGTTGATGTATTTGCTAGTTTTGTTGAACTATTTCCCCCCTCTTTTTTATTCTTTGTTACAAAGGATGGCCCTCTACAAAAGAGAGAAGGGAGGGATAGGTTTGAAAACGATGGTGATATAAAAAGAAAAAAGAAATCAGTAAAAAAAGTTTTTAAAGATTCTTCTTTTTAGTATTTTGAAGGACACAAATAACTGAGGATTTTTTTCTTTGATCTGTTCTCTAAATAAAACATTTTCATCTGCATTATTTCTTATGTCTTTCCAGGTGAGTTACTTCCTAAACTAGTTTATATATTTCAAATGTAATAGCTATTAATCTAATTCCATTGTATTAGTACTGCTTTTGGTTATATCCATTGACATTTTTCAACCTTTATTCATTATCTTTAATTTTGCTCAAATTCAGTTTTATCACCATGCAACATTTTTAGCTGCATTGAATTCTTTTTAATTCCTGCAGGATTTCTTATCTGTGTTCACTTCCTCTTTTAATTATTCTCATTATTTTTTTCTAATTTTAATTCTCCCATTAATTCTTTGAGTAGATCTATAATACATCTGAACATCTCTTGAGATTTCTTATAATGTTTCTTATCCCTTTTTAAAATAGTTTTAGCATATTTTTTTCTGGTGCTTTTCCTACTTGCTTATTTTGTTCTATAATTTTTTTTGGGTCGTTTCATTTTATTAAATTGTGACTCTTCTTTATTTGTTCACGATTGAACTTTCTATGACTTTTCATTTTTTAAAAATTCTCCCAAATCACATTTGATTTTAGTATTTCCATGATTGTTTTGAGGGACATCCTGAGAAGCTTTTGTTCATTCTGCCTTTTTTCTGGGAGTTTTATCTCCCTCTAAAGTTTTTAGAGGTGTATGGGGTGCTCAGGGAGGGGTAGTATCTCTGGTATGGAGGGCGTGTCGTGCCCTCCTAGGGCAGCTCTCCAGCCTCTGACCCCCACCTGACACCCAGCTCTCACTTGTGGCTCCCAGTAGCTGCTAGCATGTGGCAGCGGCCACACCCCAGGCAACGGCTTCGACAGGCCGGCCAAACCTTGTGAGGGTAGCCATTGGGTCGACGTCGACCCCTGGTGAACCAGGGCTTTGCTCACCCAGCATGTGAAGACTGCTTCGGCAGAACAGGTGGAAGAAACCAATAAGAAGGTTCAATGGCTGAGAGGGCGACACAGCAAAGCACTGTGGAGTGCTTAGGGCGTGTTGGAGCACAAAGGACAACATGGCCATCCAATGCAGCTGAGGAAGTCTCTAGACATAACAATTTTTCGTGCCACCAGACCCAGGCTTCCAACGCCGAGAGTGGGACTGTCTCTGTGCATCGGCTTTTCCACTTAAATCTCTTTCATGCACAAGTATCTTTGTGCACACTCATTTATCCTAACCCTGTTCACCCTCTTCAAGACCTGCGGCAATGGGGGAGTGGCGATGCAACAGGTGGAGGTGAGCACTGGCAGTTGTAGTCACGATCCTGCACGTAGGTGGCCCATGGACCAGTGGTCGCTCGGCCCTGTGGGCAGCAGGGAAGTTTGGCAGCATCCTGGGCAACTGAGCAGCCCTCTCTAGGACAGCACTGCTCACCCTAATCAAGGGAGGGGACTAGAAAAGGTGTCCCAAACATTGCCTGCCCTACAAACACCCAGTCAGCACACCATGGCTGGTGGGTCATCCCCTTTAAGCGGTCGAAATCAAAGAAAAAATACAAAGAAACTCCTACTAGGAGTATGGAACATCAGGACATTACTTGATAGAGAGAATACCCCAAGACCTGAGAGAAGAACAGCTCTAATCGGTAAAGAACTGGTGCGATAATAACATCGACATCGCAGCCTTAAGCGAAACACGCTTACCAGAAGAGGGATCACTCAGCGAACCCACCACTGGATACACCTTCTTCTGGAAAGGTAGAGCCTCAAATGAAGACAGAATCCACGGTGTTGGCCTGACCATCAAGACCAGTTTGCTCAAACAGCTGCCAGACTTGCCTGTGGGCATCAGCGAGAGGCTCATGAAGATCTGTTTGCTTCTCAGCAAAGACCGGTATGCCACAATCATCAGCGCATATGCCCCAACACTGACCAGCACAGAGGAGACCATCGAGCAGTTCTACTCTGACCTGAGTGCCTTCCTGTACTCAGTGCCCATAAATGACAAGCTGATACTACTGGGAGACTTCAACGCCTGCGATGGCCAGGACCATGAACGATGGAAAGGAGTGCTCAGCAAACATGGCGTGGGCAAAATGAACAACAACGGCCTACTGCTACTCAGCAAATGCTCAGAGTTTGAACTCACCATCACGAACACTGTGTTCAGAATGGTGAACAAATATAAAACAACGTGGATGCACCCAAGATCAAAACAGTGGCATCTCATTGACTACATCATTGTATGCCAGCGAGACATCCAGGATGTACAGATCACCAGAGCCATGAGAGGAGCTGAATGCTGGAGGGACTCTTCAAATGCACATTGCGCCTCACCATCCAAAACGCGCCCAGGCAGTTCGTACATTTTGCAATTTGAGTCGTCTTAGAGATCCATCTTATTTGCAAACATTCCAGTCCTGCCTGGACAACAAGCTGTCTGCCAAGGGACCACTCACTGGAAGCTCAACCAAGAAATGGAACCAGTTCAGAGACACAGTGAAGGACACATCAAAGGCAGTCCTAGGCCCAAAACAACGCAACCACCAGGACTGGTTCGATGAGAACAACACTGCTATTGAAGACCTATTGAGCAAGAACAACAAAGCCTTTATGGAGTGGTAAAATAACCCAAACTCTGCTCCTAAAAAGGACAGATTCAAGTCTCTCCAAGCTACGGCGCAGCGTGAGATCAGGAAGATGCAAGACCAATGGTGGGAAAAAAAGGCAGAAGAAGTCCAGCGGTTTGCTGATATGAAAAACTACAAACTATTTTTCAGTGCCCTGAAGATTGTCTATGGGCCATTAAGACCCACCACCACTCCCTTGCTATCCTCTGACGGTGACACTCTCATAAAAGATAAAAAAAAGGCATCAGCAACAGGTGGAAAGAACATTTCAGTCAGCTTCTCAACCGACCCTCTTCAGTCGACCAAAGCGCCCTTGACCAGATCCCCCAAAACCGCTCCATTGAACAACTTGACGTCCCTCCTTCAATAGAGGAAGTCCAAAAAGCCATTAAACAAATGAGTGCAGGCAAGGCACCCGGTAAAGACGGGATCCCAGCCGAGGTGTACAAGGCCTTAAATGGAAAGGCACTCCAGGCATTCCACATAGTGCTGACCAGCATATGGGAAGAGGAAGACATGCCCCCAGAACTCAGAGATGCCTCCATCGTAGCCCTATACAAGAACAAAGGCTCACGAGCAGCCTGTGACAACTACAGAGGCATCTCACTACTCTCCACTGCTGGAAAGATCCTCGCCCGTGTTATACTCAACAGACTCCTGTCATCTGTTTCAGAGCAGAACCTGCCTGAATCACAATGTGGCTTCCGACCAGATTGCAGCACCATCGACATGGTCTTCACAGTGAGGCAAATGCAGGAAAAATGCCTTGAGTAGAACCTGAGTCTCTACGTTGTCTTCATAGACCTGACAAAGGCGTTCAACACAGTGAACAGGGACACATTGTGGGTGATCCTCAGCAAGCTTGGTTGCCTAGTAAAATTTGTCAAACTGATCCAGCTCTTTCATGTCGACATGACAGGGGAAGTCCTCTCTGGTGGAGAGACTTCCAATCACTTCAACATCTCCAATGGCGTGAAACAAGGCTGTGTCCTTGCTCTGGTACTATTCAACCTATGCTTCACCCAAGTATTACGACATGCTGTGATGGATCTAGACCTGGGCATCTACATCAAATACCGACTGGATGGCTCACTATTTGACCTTCGCCGCCTGACTGCAAAAACAAAGACAACAGAGAGACTCATCCTGGAAGCTCTCTTCACAGATGACTGTGCTCTCATGGCCCACCAAGAAAATCATCTCCAAACCATTGTGGACAGGTTCTCTACCGCAACAAAACTGTTTGGCCTGACTATCAGCCTCAGCAAAACAGAGGTGCTGTTCCAACCTGCACCAGGGAGGCCAACGAACCAGCCGTGCATTACAATCGACAGCATGCAGCTTTCTAACGTCAACACTTTCAAGTACCTGGGCAGCACCATCGCCAACGATGGGTCCCTAGACCACGAGATTAATGCCAGGATCCAAAAGGCCAGCCAGGCACTCGGGCAGCTGCGCTGCAAAGTCCTCCAACACAGCGGTGTAAGCACTGCGACGAAGCTCAAAGTGTACAACGCAGTGGTCCTCAGCTCGCTCCTGTACAGTTGCGAGACATGGACACTGTACCGGAAGCACATGAAGCAGTTGGAGCAATTCCACCAACGCTCTCTCTGGTCAATCATGAGGATCTGATGGCAGGACCGAATCACCAATCAGGAAGTCCTCGACAGAGCCAACTCCACCAGCATCGAAGTCCTGGTCCTCAAAACCCAGCTACGATGGTCTGGACATGTCATCCGCATGGACCCACAGCGAATACCAAGACAGGTATTCTATGGTGAACTGTCAGCTGGACTCAGGAAACAAGGCCGACCAAAGAAAAGATTCAAGGATCAGCTAAAGTCCAACTTGAAGTAGGCTGGCATTACACCAAAGCAACTAGAACTCGCTGCCTCTGACAGAAGCAGCTGGTGAACCCACATTCACCATGCTGCCACCACCTTTGAAGATGAGAGACGTGGACGTCTTGCCGCTGCGCGTGAACGCCCACAACCGCACCTCCCGTAACAACTGGCGTCCCATGCCCCATGTGCCACAAACTCTGCGCCTCAGCCTTTGGACTCCAAAGCCACCTGAGGGTACACCGTAGATGAAACTGCACAAAGACAATAGTCATTCTTGGTCACCGAGAGACTACCACTGAAAGTTTTTAGGAAAGCAAATTTCAAAAAGTTCAGAGAAAAATTAGGCAACAATGATTCCCTGGCATGAGGCTCTAGAAGGAAAGACGGTTTGCAAGAGACAAAAATAGGTGTGATAACCAAAAATCCAACACGAGTCACAAGTGGTCTTCTTGATTGTATGGAGTAAGCATTTAAATATGGCTTCACAGAGAGTTCTCTAATGAGCTTTTAGAAAATATCAAAAGATGGAAACTAGGGCACTTACAAAGAAAAGAATTGATTGTGCAGACCAGTAGCATGAGAAAAACCACATGGCATTTTGTAAAGAACACTGGATTTGGAGAGATCTGAATTTGATTCCTCAGTCTGGCACCTCTTCCTTAATTCTCCAGCCTTGGAGATGTAAGCCAAGTACTCTGAATTTTAGTTTTTTTCAGAGGTAAAATGTGGATGATATGTGTGTAGTAATATTTTTATTCTCCCACCAGATTCAAAGGTATCCATCAACCAAAAAGAATTAATTAAGCACTTACAATGTGTCAGGTATGTTGTGAATATGGTCAGCATTTGTTCACAAACCGTGGCTGACAAGTTGTAGTAAATGTTTGTGATGGAATAAGAAATGATGAGCAGGTTGACTTTAGAAAAACATAGAAAGACTTGCATGAAATAATGAAGAGTGAAATGAGCAGAACCAAGAGAACATTGTATAGAGTAATAGCAATATTGTTCAAAGAGTAAATGTGAATGACTAAATTCTTCTGAATGATATGAATATTCAAGTCAATTACAAAGCATCTATGAAGGAAGATGCTATACACCTCCAGAGGAAAAATTAATATATGGAACTTTGCATTATATAGTTTCATATATATGTGCCTTTTCTGGTGTGAGATTGAACGGAAGGGAGGGAAACACCTGGGAATTCAAAAGTTACTCCATCCAAAGTAAATTTTTTTTTTATGTTTTAATTTTTTCCATGGTTAAACGATTCATGTTTTCTCCCTCCCCTCATCCCTTCATCCTCCCTGTGTTGATAAGCATTTCTATTGGGTAATACATATATATTATCACTCAAACCCCTTTCTATATTATTAACAAAAAAGATATTTTTTTTGAAATTATGGCTAATGAGCTTTATTTCTGTGAGAAAGTCAGAAAGAATAAATAAGTTCAAAAGAAAAGACATTTAATCAAACAAATTAAATAACATGGGTGATTCTCATGGACAAGTTGTGTGGGATTCTGTTTTCTTCAAGAAAAGTGACAGTTATGGCAAACTGATGTGGGGAGTACTCTTGGGAATTTTTATTGATGATCTAAAGCCAAGGGGATGGGATGATGAAATACAAGCCAGAGACTGCTGAGTACAGATGGAAGGAAGCAATAGGTATGTTGGATGAGGTGTCCCAGACTAATCCAAAATTTACTTAGCTCCCTCTGCCTCTGAACTGATTTCTTTTTTTAAAAACCAGCCAAACAAAGCCTTACCTTCTCAGTCTTGGAGTGGTAAAAGGATTAAGCAGTTGGGTTTGCCCAGAGTCACACAGCTTGGAAGTATCTCGGATTTGAACCTAAATCCCCCCAGCTTCAGGCCTGGTGCTCTGTCCACCGTGCTACTTAGCTGCCTCTCCCTTAACTAATTCTGCCTATTCTTTACTGTACATCTGATGACTTTCTTCCTATCTTTTCCCTCTGAGAATGGAAGATGCACAAGAACTAAAGAAAAGAGAAACCCTTCTTTCCCTGCTGACATATCACAACAGTCTGAAATTAGAATCCTGTCCTTTTAAAAGTTTAGGCATATCTCTTCCTTTTTGTTACTTAAATATTCAATTAAACTGGTTTGTTTTATTTTTACATTGAATGTGAAGCTTAAGAGTCAGAGAGATGAACTTTTCTCTTAAAGAGAGAGAGATCATTCCTCCACCCCTAAAGTGGAAGTTGGCTGTGGAGGCCAAACCCCACAAAAAGAGATGTTATTACCTCAGATGATGTTCTTGAGTGTATATGCCTAGCTATACATTCCTACTAGAGTATCTCTGGACTTTATTTCATCTTGAATTCATTTTGAGAAGAATTAATAAAGCAGGCTATATTGAGTAAATAAGCATTTATTAAACATTTGCTAATTAAGCAGCTCTTTTGGGGGTAGCAAAGAATTGGAAATTTAGGGGATATCTTTCAATTGGGAAATGGCTGAATAAGCCGTGATATATGATTGTACTGGAATACTATTATGCTATAAGAAATGACAAGTGTGTGTGTGTGTGTGGGCAGCTAGGTGATTTAGTGGATTGAGAGCCAGGCCTAGAGATGGGAGGCCCTAGGTTCAAATCTGGCCTCAGACACTTCCCAGCTGTGTGACCCTGGGCAAGTCACTTAACCCTCGTTACCTATCCCTACCTCTCTTCTGCCTTGGAACCAAAACACAGTATTGATTCCAAGATGGAAGGTAAGGGTTTAAAAAAAAAAGAGAGAAAGAAATGATGATCAGGAGGATTTCAGAAAAACCTGAAATGACTTAAATGAACTGATACTATGTGAAGTCAGTAGAACCAGAAGAACACTGTGCATAGTAACAGCAATTTTATAATATGACAACTGTGAAAACTTAGTTATTCTCAACAATATAGTGGTCTAAGACAATCCCAAGACTCATGATGAAAAATGTCATCTACCTCCAGAAGAAAGAACTAATGGAGTCTAAATGCATTCCTCATCCTCTTCATCCTCCTCCTCCTTGTCCTCAGCCTTCTTCTCCGATGTTAAATCTATATCAGATTGCTTACTGGCTCAAGCAGTGGGGAGGAAAAAAAGGGAGTAAGGAGGAAGATAATTTGGAATTGAAAATGTAAAAAAAAGAACGTTAAAATTATTTTTTTGGGACAGCTGGGGAGGGCTCAGTAGACTGAGAGCCAGGCCTAGAGGCAGAAGGTCCTGGGTTCAAATTTGATCTCAGATACTTCAGTCACTTAACCCCCATTGCCTAGCCCTTACCCCTCTTCTTCCTTGGAACCAATACATAGTATGGATTCTAAGGCAGAAGGTAAAGGTTTTTAAAAAATGTTTACATTTAATTAGGAGAAAAAAATAAAATATTTTTTAAACCTGTTACGTGCCAAGCCTTATGCTGTGCTGGCTATACAACAAAAGGCAAAAACACTTTCAGGGAACTCACATGTTGGGAGGAGACATCATGTAAACAACTATTTACAAACCAGATCTATCCGGAAAAAATGGGTGATAATCTCAGAAGGAAGTCACTAGGCTTGAAGGAGTCAAAGACAGGCTCCTTTCAAAAAGGTCAGATTTTATCGGAGACGTCAAGGAAGAGAGCTGAGGAGGGAGAGCATTCCAGGCATGGGGAACAGCCAGGGGAAATGTGTGGAGTGGAGAAATGATCTTTTTCCAACGTCCCTGATTATAGAGGGGTCAGAGAGAGTCGGGTGAGGAAAGACAGGCTAGGAAGCGGCCAGCTCAGGAAGGGCTACAAGAGTCAATGACAGGAGGTTCTGTCTGATCCTCAAGGCAACACTGGGCTTCAGTGACTTGGCTGCGCCAGTCAGGCCTGCCCTTAGGATCGTTTCTTTGATAACTGAGTGAAGGGCGAATGGACCCGGGAGGTTGTTGCGGGCAGCAAGGGGCCCCATCCGCAGGCCGGTGCAAGAACACACGTGCAGTCGAAGGAGATATGAATGGGGAAATAGACTCCACATGAACATCCTATTGCAAATACCAACAACATGGAAAGTGGTTCCGATCAAGAACACAGGTGATACCCAAACTGCGCATGGGCCATGGGAGGGGTGGGGGAGGGGAGGGAAATAAAATGATTTTTGTAACCAAGGAACAATGTATGAAATTAAAAATTAAAATTAAAAAAAAAACGCAGGTGCAAGGTGAGGAGCGTCTGCACCGGGACAAATACTGGAGGGATGTCTGGCTGCGAAGGATACACGGATCAGGTGAGGGCTCTCTGAGGATGGAGGAGACGCAGGCGTTTGTAGGCGGTGGGGAGGAGGCGGGAGAGACTAGAGGTTCCCGAGAGGGAGAAGGTAGGGCAGAGAGAGCTGCTGGAGAAGGAGGGATGTAAAGGACTCCGTTGCGCTTGCGCAGGGAGAGCATCCCTTCGTAGGAGGCAGAGGCAAAGGAGGCCAGGGTAGGGAAAGTACTTGAGTGGCGAAAGAGAAGGAGAGGAGAAGGCAGATCTGTAGCCCCGCGGCCTCCGTTTTTAAGGTCAAGATGAAGCGAGGTTCCCAGCTGAGAGGGCGGGAGCCGTGGGAGGGGCGAGGGAAACCCACTGGGAGAGGGATGATGAGGGAGGCGGAAAAGGATTGCCCCGATGCCATGAGGATCCAGTTGAGAGGATGTAACAATAATCCGTAGTGGAGCAAGTCAGTCTAGTTTCGGGATTTTCTCCGGCTCGTGAATAGAGGCAAAGGCCGTGGGTGGTGGAGTATTCCGAAGCCAGGATGTTTCGTGGGGCAAGATTAGTGATGGGCTATGGGAACCAGGGACTAGAGAGACGAGGATGATGACGATTCTGTGGGAAAGGGAAAATGGTTCAGTAGACAGCTAGTGAATAGAGCAACAGACCTAGAGCCAGAGAGACATGAGTTCAAATTTGGCCTCATATACTTACTAGCTGTGTGACCTTGGGCAAGTCACTTTACTACTATTTGCCTCAGTTTCCTCAACAGGAAAATAAGAATAATGATAGCATGTACTTCTCAGGGTTGTTGTGAGGATACATGAGATAATATTTGCAAAGTGCCTGACCTATCATAGGTGCTATGTAAAAAATGTTCTCTGTTAATTATTATTATTACTATTACTTATTATTATTCCTACCTGATGGTAATGTATGCTCAGGTTGTTTCAGCTTCTAGTCCACCCCCTGGACCTGCATCTTCAAGGTCTCCTGAGCTAAGAAAAGCCTGACTGAGTGCCCATTAACCCTTTTAGTGCCTCCACCAACACATCACCTGAATACTCCATGTGATAAGATTTTTCCTTGTATACTTTCCCACCATATGTTATCCCCCCACTATGTGATTAGGGAAGATGCGTGGAAGACACACGTGTAGGGAATGTGTGGCCAAGGAATAGGAGTAGCCAGGGAACATGCACGAAGGGGCAAATAGAACAGGAAATATACAATAATAGACATGAGAAATTCAGTGACCAGCAGAGGGTTGTATGACGATACAACCAGAGGACATTTGCTGCCCTGAAAGAATTGAAAATATGAGTTGCCCCCCCCCCCCCATGTTTGCACGGTGGCCATGCATATCCCTGGAGTAGAAAAACAGGCGGCTCTTGCCTGGGTGTGTGCTTCTCTTGCTTTCTCTGAGCCCTTTCTATGGTGTGCTAGTCTTCAGGGCCATTTGTTACTACCATCACCACTGACAAAAATTTTAGAATGAATTATTAAACACATGGACTGTGAACTTTTAGAAAGGGAAGCAATGACTACTTGATTCCAAAATGGGTTTAATGAAAGCCTCCAGGTTTAATAGAATTAACTTAATTTCCTTTTTTTTTTCAGATATATTGGTAGATCAAAGAAATACAGAGAATTTAACTCATTTTTAAAAATACATACTCAATACCTCCCAAGTGCCAGGCTCTGTGCTCAGGACTAGAAATACAAAGACAAAAACAAAACACCCTTTCTGTCAAGAAGCTTCTACATTGAACAAAATTAAATTTTAGACTTCCTGACCAAAACGTTTAGAAATCGTGCCCCCAGTCCCTACAAAAGTGAATTCACTGATTTTTAGAACTCCTTCCCTAGGGCTGAGCTATAATACTTGGCTAGCCAGTCAACAAAGCATTTGTTTTTAGGTTTTTGTTTGTTTGTTTTTAAACTCTTACCTTTTAACCCTAATATAATTATTTTATTTTTTAAAACCTTACCTTCTTAGAATCAATACTGAATATTGGTTTAAAGGCAGAAGAGTGGGAAGGACTAGGCAGTGGGGGTTAAGTGACTTGCCCAGGGTCACACAGCTGGGACGTGTCTTGAGGCCAGATTTAAACCCAGGATCTCCAGTCTCTGTGCCTGGTTCTCAATCCAATGAGCCCCAGCTGCCCCACCCCTAATCTATTGATTTTAGAATCAATACTGTATATTGGTTCCAAGGCAGAAGAGCAGTAAGGGCTAGGCAATGAGGATTAAGTGACTTGCCCAAGGTCACACAACTAGAAAGTATTTAACCCAGGACCTCCTGTCTCTAGGATCTCAATTCACTGAGCCACCCAGCTTCCCAAACAAAGCATTTATTAAGCATTTTATGGGCCCATTCAGTAGAAACTTGTGTTAAAGATCCCCCTTTGCACACCCCAGTCCGTGCCACATTGATGATTTCACAAATCAAAAAAGAATATTTTCAAAACTCCTGGCATGTGGATTCAAATAATGGTATTATCTTAGTCCATGATTGGATTTTGTTGTTGATGAGTCAATTTATAGTTAAATTACCTTTTCTCATTCATTCCTTAATATATTTATTGAACATCTATTTTGTGTAAGGTATTTTGTTAGGTGATATGGAGTGAGTGTCTGAGTGTGTATGTGTGTGTGTTTGCAGGAGAGTGGGTTGTGATTTTGTACTTTTAGGAAATAACTAGTGAGGAAATTTCTTCCCATCCTTGAAATTTAACTATTCAGCAACTTCAGAGTCCCATAGGGCACTAGTAGGGTAAGTGACTTGCTCAGGGGTCACACAGCTTTTAGGTTTCAGAACTTACTGACATTGATGCCGTAGAGTATAGTACAGAAGTAAAAGACAATCAGTCAATAAGAATTTATTAAGTTCTCCCCTTGCACCAGGCACTGTGCTAATCTCTTGTCATGGCTTTCTTCTAACTCTGGCTGCTATTTAATTTTCACTTGTAAACTGAGCCCAATCATAGCCCTATTTTTCATGACCTCATTTCTTGGCACAGATACTGGAGTGGTTGGCCATTTCCTTCTCCAGGTCATTTTACAGATGAAGAAATGGAGGTAAACAGGGTGAAGTGACTTGCCCAGGATCACACAGCTCAATGGGGATCTGAGGTCATGTTTGAACTCAAGTCTTTCTGACCTCAAGCCAGGGACCCTATCCACTTTACCACTTAGCTGCCCTAGAACTAATCCTAGCCTAAGGCAAAAGATAGTTTATAAGAAGATCTGTGGTGTTTTCTCACTGACTCATTCATGAATCAGCCTTGTTGGTCTTGCTCTGAACTTTGTGAACTAGTTTCCTATCACATACCTCAATTTCTGAGCAAACGAGTCTCTCCTTGTAGTCTAGAGTCCATTGATCAAGTTCCCTGCTTTGTACTTGACTAATTAGATTTTTGGACTAGTTTTCACAGACTCATGGAGTTGGAAGACACCTCAGAAGCCATTATTAGGCTATCTCATCCCTGAAAAAGAATTCCTTCTATAAAAAGAGGAGAGAAATGATTTCTTTCTTCCTTCCTTCCTTCCTTCCTTCCTTCCTTCCTTCCTTCCTTCCTTCCTTCCTTCCTTCCTTCCTTCCTTCCTTCCTTCCTTCCTTCCTTCCTTCCTTCCTTCCTTCCTTCCTTCCTTTCTTTCTTTCTTTCTTCCTTTCTTTCTTCCTTTCTTTCTTTCTTTCTTTCTTTCTTTCTTTCTTTCTTTCTTTCTTTCTTTCTTTCTTTCTTTCTTTCTTTCTTTCTTTCTTTCTTTCTTTCTTTCTTTCTTTCTTTCTTTCTTTCTTTCTTTCTTTCTTTCTTTCTTTCTTTCTTTCTTTCTTTCTTCCTTTCTTTCTTTCTTTCTTTCTTTCTTTCTTTCTTTCTTTCTTTCTTTCTTTCTCCCTTTAACATTCTCCATTTTCCCTATCTGTACTGGTTTGCTCGTTTTTAGATAGCTTAGTGGCCCTTCTAGGGTTTACCACATTAGTATCATACTTAATGTGGACACATTGCCTCTTCAGCAGCAGGAACTACAGGCATGAGAGCACCATGGAGTTTGGAAGTAGCCATAAAAATGAAATTACAGGTCCAGTTCTGTCTCAAAATTCAAACCAATCATATGATAGTTGGATGACAAGTCAAAATATTGATGCTATGCTAAACTCATAGTCATAGTATTAGGATCTCATGCATTTTGTGGTTCTCCAAAGTTTTCTCCTTTCCCAATCTTTCCCCCACCCCTCTGTAATTTTAGATCCCCAATATTGGGCCATTCTCCTTCTACATAAAACTAGTCCTGCTGAAGAGTAGGATAGTACAGAGTAGTACTTACAATCATATCTGAAGTCACTGAATTTTAGATCTGGAAGATGATTTCTTTTTTAAAATATTGCAAAATTTGGTAATAAGTTTTATATTGTGTATATGTAATATATTACATATCTTCTTGCTACTCCCCCTCTTCAGAGTACCACCCTTTATAACAAAAATGATAAACGCAGGAGGGGAGAGGAATGCAGTAAAACTAATTACTACATGGACCAAATCTCACATTTTATCCAAGTGTTCCAAATCCATAGCCTCCCACCTCCATAAAGAAGGGAGGAAGGTGCATTGCCATATTTCTGTTTAGAGGCCAAAACATTCAGTTTCATTGTTGTGCATTTGCTATTCTTTTGGAAGAAACTTTTGAGATTATAATGCTACATATGGAGCTTTCAAACATGCCCTTAGGATGATAAGACAATCTCAGAATGGTCATAATATTAGAAATGTGGCCTTGACTGTATTTGAATAGACTGATCACAAACTGTCCCACTGCCCTGGGAAAGGTAGCATGTGTAGCCACAGCACCCACAATGCCTGAGAGAAGATAACACAATCATCTTTCCTCTTCCCAACAGATCTGAGCTAAAAACTGCTCCCACATCCTGGCAATGACAGTGAACTTACTAGAGGCTCTCCTGTTTGTGGTTTATCTGCTTCCTAGAATAAAAAGGGAAGAGAAGAGATTCCTCTTTTTCTGTGTAATGTACCTCCCACCAGTCAACATTTATTTACTACTCACTTTGGGGTCTCCAGCAAACAGAATGCTATTTAGAAGAGATTTCAAAGGTTATCTAGTCTAACCCATACCTGCATTGAAATCCCCTCTGTTAACTCCCCAATGAGTCTTTAGTCTCTCCTTGAAATCTTCTGATGACCAGGAACAATTGCTTTCTGAAGCAGACCATTCCACTGTAGACATTAACCATTATTAGCAAGTGTTCCCCTGATAGTCAAAAGCTACCTGTTTGTAGCTTCTGCCCATTGCTCTATAGTGCTGGGCATTCTGAGATTAGGAAGAACAAGTCTAATTCCTTTTCCAAATATTTAGGTCCTAGTACAACGCCTTTCTATAGTCTCACATTCTAGGTCTTTTCTTTATATTTAGTTATGTGATCAAAAGGATACAATAAGATAATTTTCAAAGGATGAAATCTAGGTTATCAGTATCTAAGCAATAAGTTCTTTTCCCCTCATCTTTTCATGTTGATTTTTTGAACCCAAGTGTAAAATTTTACATTCATCCCTACTAAATCTCATCTTATGATATTGACATTGTTAGATTTGCCCCATTACTCTGACCTGATGATTTTTAAAAATCTTTCTTCTGTTATCCATTGTGTTAATTATTCTTATCAACTTTTTTCTCTTCTCTTCTTTTTCTAATAGCAATTAGAAGAGATATGGAAGGTAGGAAGGCAAGAGGGAGACTGACAAATAATGAAGTCTCCATTATTGGAAGCTAGAGACAAGGTCTGGATTGATCATAGTATTTCCTGTGTTTTTTAAAAATATTTTTTATAGACATGACATAATCTAAAATGAACAATTTTGATTATATAAAATTTAAAATATATAATATAAATATAATAAAATAAAATATAAAATTTAAAAGTTTTTGAACATACAAATCTAATGCAGTTTAAAATTAGAAGGGAAACAGTTAATTGTGGAAAAATCTTTGCAGTAAGTTTCTCTAATAAAGTTCTCGTTTCTAAGACATTAGGAACTGATTAAATTTATAAGACTAAGAGTCATTTACTAATTGTCATATGATCAAAAGGATACAAAAAGATAATTTTCAAAGGATGAAATCTAGGTTATCAATAACCATGTGAAAAAACATTTAAAGTTCCATATAATTAGATAAATTCTAATTAAAGCAACTTTGAAGTTGCACCTCATATTCATCAGAGTAGAAAAGACAAGAGGAAAGTGACAAATGTTGGCAGGCCTGTGGGAAAACAGGTACATTAATGCAATGATGGTAGAATTATGAATTGTAATCCTAGAAAGCAGTTTGGAACTCTGCCTCCAAACTTACTAAACTGTGCATACCCTTTGACTCAGCTATGACACTAGACCCCTAAAAAAAATTTTTTTTTAAATCAACTCTTTTCATGGCAGCCTCAAAATGGAAACCAAGAAGGTAGCTTTCTCTTGGGGAATGGCTAAACAAATTGTGGTATATGGGGGGAAAGGAAAGGAAAGTCTGGTTTCCATTAATTAAATACAATTTAAATGGAAAACAAACAAAGACCAATTGAAGTATGTGAATATACTCATAAGGAAAAATGAAATGGACAGGTTCAGAGGAAACTGGGAAAACCTTTATGAGATGATGCAGAGCATAGCAAACAAAGCCAGAAGAACAATTTATGGAATGATAGCTTTATAGAGGAAAGCAATTTTGAAAGACTTTAGGACACTCATCAATAAAAAAGGAGCCAAGAGGAAAGGAAACATACCATGGGCCTCCTGCTAGTGAGGTTACTTATCCAGAGGTTACATTTTCAGACTTGGTTAGTGTGAGAACTTGTTTTACTAGATTATGCATGCATGTAATAAAGCCTTTTTTTGTTTAGATTTTTGTTCAGGGGGTATGGGTGGTGGGTTAAATACAGTTACTAGTTTCCCTTCTAATTTCGAGTAAAAAAAAAAACTTGGAAAAATGTTTTAAAGGGATACAGATCATAGATATGTTATAATATAAATTCAGAGTTGAACATCACATAAGCTTCAGAGTTTTAATACTGAGTCAAAAGGTAAGACAACAGAATAGAAAGTATTTCTTTGTTTTTCTTTGAAACTATTAATAGGAAAGAGTAAAAAAAGAACAAAATTAGTAAGAATGAGTAAAAAGAACAAAATTACTCATGTTTAAAAACTAAAGGTGGTTTATTGCTTTAATTATTCTCTCCCCCATTTTACATCCTCTCTTAAGTCCCTTTCTCTTTTCTATGTGTCTCCTGTTTATCTGTTGAAGATCAAGTTATCAAGTTTAATAAACAAACTCTGTGAGTATGTGTTTAAACCTTCCTTATTCAATTTAAATAAGAGTAAGATTCTTACAATGGCTCCTCCCCCATCTTTGCCCTTGCAATTTTAGATTCTTCTCATGAATCCCAATTGTGAGCATTCTCCACCCCTCCAAATCTGGTGCCCTTTTTAGATCAGTGTTGAAGTACATATTGGAGAGTTAAAGCCTTCAGCTCTCTTTCATGCTATCATCTTCACCAGAAACCTTGATCTTAAATGATAGATATTCAGACCTATTCTTAGCAATTGAACTCTGATCTATGAGTTAGGACTTTAGTTTTCCAAGTTAAAAGTACTGAAAAGTATGTTTCTAGGATTCTTATTGATTACTCATTATCTTTATTTCTGAATATATATCTCTTTTCCCTCTCCTAAATAATGAACCATTCCTTGTAACAAGTAATAAAATGAAGTAGAAAAATAAGAGTTTGACAAAACTAACCAATATATCAATGGAGTTTGAATATATATACATATCTATCTATCTATTGTTACAAGGGAATCACTTTAAAAGACTGATATATATTATATATATATTATATATATATATTAAGGTCGCCAAGGAATTCAGCTATGTAATTCCTAAATGAAAACTCAAGTTTGCAGTCAATCTTTTATGGAGTTTAATTACAATAGGAGGAAGAAAGGAATTAGAGATAGAGAGAGAGAAAACGGGAGAGAAAGGAATAGGGCTTAAATACCCCTTCTGTTTAGGCTGGGCCAAAAGGCCCAAGCCCTAAGATAGCTGGGGCAAAGAAAAGAGATCAGTCCCTATTACTCACGTGACCAAAATGGAGAAACAGTCTCAGAGGCCCCCACCTTCAGCTTCCTTCAGAGCAAGCTTCTCAGAGTACACTGCCCCCACTCCGATCAACTCCTCAACCACCCCCTGAGTCTTCAGACCCCCCTCATCTTTAAGGAAACCATCCAAGTTGCCTCCCCTCAGTTCTCACATCTCCCAATCACTGTCCATCAATTTCCCTGTGCCAATGGAGGCTCTAGCTTAACCCAGGACCGCCCAGAGGCTTTGCACATGTCTGTTGAAGGTCATATTTTCAAATGATTAAATCTTTGCTCCTTTGCTACAGCCCTCTCTAAATCCTGTTAACCTGAGTAGGGTAGAGATTGGAATAATTAAATTTTGATCTAGGCTGCAGCCCTTACTCAATCCTGTTAGGACTGAATAGGGTGGAGATTGATTCCAAGTATCTCCATTGTATCAATTCTAAAATCAATCATGACTCAAAGAAATTCCTGTTCTGTGCTTAAGCATAGGTCAAAGCCCTTTCCATTGTTCAGCAAAAGGTTTCTGTCCTAAAGTAATCTTAAGAAGGGAAGAGAAGGAACCTCCCATGCCAATGGGGTTCCCATTCCAATAGACTATCAGTAAGAAAATTTCCAAGTATGAAATATCCCAATGGTGAAATTTCCAACATTTATAAGTCTAAGGAATTTTAAGGTTTACACTATCTATCTATCTATCTATCTATCTATCTATCTATATGAAATATTGCAAAGAAGGGAGGGAGGTAGATTTGCTCATCTCTTCTCTGGAGTATAAGTGTTCAGTTTTGGAAAATATAACTTTTTTTTTAATTTTATTTTTTTATTTTTAAACATATTTTATTTGGTCATTTCCAAGCATTATTCGTTGGAGAAAAAGATTATTTTCTCCCCCCCCCCCCAACCTATCCCATAGCCGACACACGATTCCACTGGGTATCACATGTGTTCTTGATTTGAACCCATTTCTGTGTTGTGGGTATTTGCATTAGAGTGTTCATTTAGAGTCTCTTCTCAGTCATATCCCCTCAACCCCTGTAGTCAAGCAGTTGCTTTTCCTCGGTATTTTTACTCCCCCAGTTTGTCCTCTGCTTGTGGATAGTGTTTTTTCTCCTAGATCCCTGCAGAATGTTCAGGGACATGGCATTGACCCTAATGGAGAAGTCCATTATGTTCGATTGTACCACAGTGTATCAGTCTCTGGGTACAGTGTTTTTCTGGTTTTGCTCCTCTCACTCTGCATCACTTCCTGGAGGTTGTTCCAGTCTCCATGGAATTCCTCCACTTTATTATTCCTTTGAGCACAATAGTATTCCATCACCAACATATACCACAATTTGTTCAGCCATTCCCCAATTGAAGGGCATCCCCTCATTTTCCAATTTTTGGCCACCACAAAGAGCGCTGCTATGAATATTCTCGTACAAGTCTTTTTCCTTATTATCTCTTTGGGGTACAAACCCAGCAGTGCTATGGCTGGATCAAAGGGCAGACAGTCTTTTATAGCCCTTTGGGCATAGTTCTAAATTGCCCTCCAGAATGGTTGCATCAGTTCACAACCCCACCAGCAGTGAATTAGTGTCCCTACTTTGCCACATACCCTCCAGCATTCATTACTTTCCATAGCTGTCATGTTAGCCAATCTGCTAGGTGTGCGGTGATACCTCAGAGTTGTTTTGATTTGCATCTCTCTGATTATAAGAGATTTAGAACACTTTCTCTTGTGCCTATTAATAGCTTTGATTTCTTTATCTGAAAACTGCCTATTCATGTCCCTTGCCCATTTATCAATTGGAGAATGGCTTGATTTTTTGTACAATTGATTTAGCTCTTTGTAAATTTGAGTAATTAAATCTTTGTCTGAGGTTTTTATGAAGATTGTTTCCCAATATGTTGCTTCCCTTCTGATTTTGGTTACATTGGTTTTGTTTGTACAAAACCTTTTAAATTTGATGTAATCAAAATTATTTATTTTACATTTTGTGACTCTTTCTAAGTCTTCCTTGGTTTTAAAGTCTTTCCCTTCCCAAAGGTCTGACATGTATACTATTCTGTGTTTGACTAATTTACTTACAGTTTCCTTCTTTATATTCAAGTCATTCATCCATTTTGAATTTATCTTGGTGTAGGGTGTGAGGTGTTGATCTAAACCTAATCTCTCCTTATGAAATAGTGGATTTTTGTCCCAAAAGCTGGGATCTTTGGGTTTGTCATATACTGTCTTGCTGAGGTCACTTACCCCGAGTCTATTCCACTGATCCTCCTTTCTGTCTCTTAGCCAGTACCAAATTGTTTTGATGACTGCTGTTTTATAATAGAGTTTGAGATCTGGGACTGCAAGGCCCCCTTCCTTTGCATTTTTTTCATTATTTCCCTGGCTATCCTTGATCCTTTGTTCTTCCGAATGAACTTTGTTATGGTTTTTTCTAAATCAGTAAAAAAAATTTTGGAAGTTCTATGGGTATGGCACTAAATAGATAAATAAGTTTGGGTAGGATGGTCATTTTTATTATATTGGCTCGTCCTACCCAGGAGCAGTTAATGTTTTTCCAATTATTCAAGTCTAGTTTTAGTTGTGTGGAGAGTGTTTTGTAGTTGTGTTCATATAGTTCCTGTGTTTGTCTCAGAAGATAGATTCCTAAGTATTTTATTTTGTCTAAAGTGATTTTGAATGGGATTTCTCTTTCTCGTTCTTGCTGCTGAGCTGTGTTGGAAATATATAGAAATGCTGATGACTTATGCAGGTTTATTTTGTATCCTGCAACTTTGCTAAAGTTGTTGATTATTTCGATTAGTTTTTTGGTTGAATCTCTAGGATTCTTTAAGTAGACCATTATGTCATCCACGAAGAGCAATAACTTGGTCTCCTCCTTGCCTACTTTAATGCCTTCAATTTCTTTTTCTTCTCTAATTGTTACTTCTGGTGTTTCTAGTACAATGTCAAATAATAGAGGTGATAATGGGCATCCTTGTTTCACTCCTGATCTTATTGGGAATGCATCTAGTCTATCACAATTGCAGATGATATTAGCTGATGGTTTTAGATATATACTGTTTATTATTTTTAGGAACAACCCTTCTATTCCTATGCTTTCTAGTGTTTTTAATAGGAATGGGTGTTGTATTTTATCAAAAGTTTTTTCTGCATCTATTGAAATAATCATGTGATTTTTGTTGGTTTGCATGTTGATATGGTAGCATCCCTGATATAAATCCTACTTGATCATGGTGAATGACTCTTCTTTTTTTTTTTTTAACCCTTACCTTCTGTCTTGGAGTTGGCTCCAAGGCAGAAGAGTGGTAAGGGCTAGGCAATGGGGGTCAAGTGACT
Organism: Monodelphis domestica; assembly: GCF_027887165.1. Lineage (NCBI taxonomy): Eukaryota > Metazoa > Chordata > Mammalia > Didelphimorphia > Didelphidae > Monodelphis > Monodelphis domestica. The sequence continues at coordinate 317,125,017 of NC_077230.1, forward strand.
TGCCCAGGGTCACAAAGCTAGGAAGTGGCTGAGGCTGGATTTGAACCTAGGACCTCCCATCTCTAGGCCTGGTTCTCAATCCACTGAGCTACCCAGCTGCCCCCGGTGAATGACTCTTCTGATCACTTGCTGGAATCTTTTTGCTAGTATCCTATTTAAGATTTTTGCATCTATATTCATTAGGGAGATTGGTCTATAATTTTCTTCCTCTGTTTTTGGCCTGCCTGGCTTTGGAATCAGTACCATGTTTGTGTCATAAAAGGAATTGTGGTAGAACTCCCTCTTTGCTTATTATGTCAAATAGTTTGTATAGTATTGGGATTAGCTGTTCTTTGAATGTTTGATAGAATTCACTTGTGAATCCATCAGGTCCTGGGGATTTTTTCTTAGGGAGTTCTTTGATGGCCTGTTGGATTTCTTTTTCTGATAGGGGATTATTTAAGAATTCTATTTCTTCTTCTGTTAGTCTAGGCAATTCATATTTTTGTAAATATTCATCCATATCACCTAGGTTGGTATATTTATTGCCATATAGTTGGGTAAAGTAGTTTTTAATGAGTGCCTTAATTTCCTCTTCATTGGAGGTGAGGTCCCCCTTTTCATCTTTGATGCTGTTAATTTGCCTTTCTTCTTTCCTTTTTAAAAATAGATTGGCCAGTACATTGTCCATTTTGTCTGTTTTTTCAAAGTACCAGCTTCTAGTCTTGTTTATTAGTTTAATAGTTCTATCACTTTCGATTTTATTAATTTCTCCCCTAATTTTTAGGATCTCTAGTTTGGTTTTCTTCTGAGGGTTTTTAATTTGTTTGTTCTCAAGTTTTTTGATTTGCATTTCCAATTCATTGATCTCTGCCCTCCCTAATTTGTTAATATATGCACTCAAGGATATGAATTTCCCTCTGAGTACTGCTTTGGCTGCATCCCATAAGGTTTGAAAGGATGTCTCACCATTGTCATTTTCCTCAATGAAATTATTAATTGTTTCTATGATTTCTTCTCTAACTAACCAATTTTGGAGTATCATATTATTTAATTTCCAATTAATTTTTGATTTGGCTCTCCATGTACCCTTACTAATCAATATTTTATTGCCTTATGATCTGAAAAGGTTGCATTTATTATTTCTGCTTTTCTGCATTTGTATGCCATGTTTCTGTGACCTAGTGTATGATCTATCTTTGTGAATGTGGCATGTGATGCTGAGAAAGTGTATTCCTTTTTGTCCCTATTTATTTTTCTCCATATGTCTATTAACTCTAATTTTTCTAAGATTTCATTCACATCTTTTACCTTTTTCTTATTTATTTTTTGGTTTGATTTATCTAAATTTGATAGTGATTGGTTCAAGTCTCCCACTAATATGGATTTACTGTCTATTTCCTCCTTCAGTTCTCCTAGTTTCTCCATTAGAAATTTGGGAGCTATACCATTTGGTGCATACATGTTGATTAGTGATAATTCCTCATTGCCTATACTCTCTTTTAACAGAATATATTTACCTTCCCTATCCTTTTTGATCAGGTCTATTTTTGCTTTGGCTTTGTCAGATATCATGATTGCAACTCCTGCCTTCTTTCTATCAGTTGAGGCCCAAAATGTCTTACTCTATCCTTTAATTCTAACCTTGTGAGCATCAACCTGCCTCATATGTGTTTCTTGAAGCCAACATATGGTAGGGTTTTGGGTTCTAATCCAATCTGCTATTTGTCTATGTTTTATGGGTGAGCTCATCACCTTCATGTTCAAAGTTATGATTGTCACTTGTGGATTCCCTGGCATTTTGATATCCTCCCCTAATTCTGAGCTTTCTTCTTTAGCTATATCCTTTTAAACCAGTGATTTACTTTAGGTCAGTCCCCCTAGTCCCCTCCATTGATATGCTTCCCTTTCTGGCCCCTCCCTTTTTTGTTCCCTTCCCCCCCTCCTTTCCTCCCTCCCCCCCACCCCTCCTTAATTTCCCCTTCTCTCTTACCCTGTTGGATAAGATAGAATTTAGGATCCCAATTCCCTCTCAGAGTTGATTTCACTGAGAGTAAGGTTTAAGTAATACCACTTCGTGCTCTCTTCCTCTCCTTCTCATATGAGAATTCTTCCCCTCCCCTTCCCATGTGTATCTTTGTGTGAGAAAGATTATTCTATTTAGTTTCCCCCCTCTATTTCTTGAAGTAGATCTTATTATCATCAACGATTCCCCCTTCCCTTTTTATTTCTTTTTCCCCCTTTCACCAAATCTTCTTGATGCCCCAATCTTTCCCTATGCATGATTCTTCTAACTATTCTTATGATGCATACAATTTTCGAGAGTTACACAATACATTTCCCCCACATATTAATATATATATAATTTGATATAAATGTAGTCCTTATAGAAGAGAGTTTGACTTAAAGTAAAAAACAAGATTTTTCTCCTTTTCCCTTTCTTTCATATTTACTTTTTCATGTTTCTCTTGCTCTTTGCGATTGGATGTCAAAATTTCCACTAAGTTCTGGTCTTTTCTTAGCAAACACTTGGAAATCTTCCATTTTATTGAATGCTCATACTTTCCCCTGGAAGGATATAGTCAGTTTGCTGGGTAGTTGATTTTTGGTTAGAGACCCAGCTCTCTTGCCTTTCTAAATATCGTGTTCCATGTTTTGCGGTCTCTTAGTGTGTTAGCTGCTACGTCATGTGTGATCCTTATGGGGGCCCCTCTATATCTGAAGCTCCTCTTCTTGGCTTCTTGTAAGATTTTCTCCTTAGCTTGGAAGCTCTTGAATTTGGCTATTACATTCCTGGGGGTTGTCTTTTGGGGATTTAGTATAGAGGGTTTTCTATGAACTCTTTTTATTTCTATTTTGCCCCCTTTCTCCAGAACATGTGGGCAATTTTCTTCGATAATCTCCTGTAGTATAGCATCAAGGTTTTTGTTTATCTCTGGTTTTTCAGGCAGACCAGTGATTCTTAAGTTGTCTCTCCTAACTATGTTTTCCTGGTCTGTCACCTTGTCAGTGAGATACTTTATGTTTTCTTCTAATTCATTAATTTTTTGGCTTTGCTTTATTAATCCTTGCTGTTTTGCAAGATCACTGTCTTCCAGTTGCTTAATTTTGGTATTTAGGGACTAGTTTTGCTTTTCAGCTTGGTCTACCCTTTTGTTAGAGGCTTTCAGCTCTTTCTCCAATTGTGAGGTCTTGTCTGTCAGGCTGCTGACCTCTTTCTGGGTTTTTTCCCATTTTTCTTGCCAGAAGGTTTCCATCTTTTGGATAAGCTCCAATTTGAGTTCTTCCAGAGCTTGTGGATAATTTCCATTTTGGGGGGCATGTTTTGATTTTGTTTGAAATTCATCCTTGTTCTCTTCTTTTCCTTGGGTACTCCCGCCATAAAAGTTTTCAATAGTCACTTTTTCCCCTTTCTTCTTGGAGGCTTGATTTTGGGCAGTGTGAGCCATCCCTTTGGTGGTTATTTTCCCCTTTCCTTTTTGGTCCGAGGTCTAGATGATATGGGTGGGTTTTCTGTGGATTTAGGTTGCCTCAGACTAGTTCTTCCCAGCCTCCGAGGTTTGTTCATGTGCCCGCCCCCGTGCTCAGCACGCCCCTGTGCTCTGTGGTCTCTTCTCACCAGTGCACAGGAATCTTCTGTAAAACCGCTCTGAGGGGTGGATCTCTGGTATTCCCTGTCAGTTTCCAGGGAGCCTGGTGTCCCCCCCCCCCACCTACAGCAAGGGGCAACACTTCAGCCTTAGGCAGTTTTTACAGATTCTCGAGACTCCACCCTGTTCACAGTTTGCAGGGGCCCCGTGGTCTGCGCTCTCTGCAGTGTGCAGGGTTCTCCCACGAAACTGCCCTGAGAGGTCATTCCCTAGCAGTCTTTAGACCCCAAGGACCCTGGTGTGCCTCCCCCCCCCCGAACAGAGACATTCCTTACTCACTCGCTGTCCTGGTGAGTGCTTTGATCCCCAACTCTGGTTCCATGGGGAGGTGGGGGGGGGGGCACGGGCGGCTCAATTCACATTTTTGTGCGAGCTTTTCCTCCTTCTTATAGTGTGGCAATGTTCAAACCCCACGTACCTTCATTTCTGTGGGGTACTGGAGAGTCCCTCTGTTCTTCCAAAGCTGATTTTTATGCTCTTTTGAGGTAGTCTATTTTGTTCGGTGCTGGGGAGAGGAAGCGATTCGTGTCTAGATTGCAGCCATGTTTACCCAGAAGTCCGGAAAATATAACTTTTTAATACCCATGTTCTCCCAATGATGACATATGGTTTTGAATCTTGAAGCACTAAAATCTCTGAAGACTCAAAGATATAGGAAGTATCTAAAATCAACAGACAGGGGATAGCTAGGTGGTTCTGTGGATAAAGAGCCAGACTTGGAGTTAGGAGGAATCGGGTTCAAATCTGGCCTTAGACATTTCCTCACTGTATGATGCTGAGCAAGTAATTTAATGCCAAATGCCTAGTTCTTACTGATTTTCTGCCTTAGAGTCAATTAGTATTTGTTCTAAGGCAGAAAATAAGGGTTTAAAAAATAAAATGAACCTAGAGATGAATAATGGACCTAAGATGGTGGTAGCACATTTTCAGTCAGTCCATAAATTGATCAACTAATATTTATTAAATGCCCACTATATGCAAAGTATTTTACTAAGTGCTAGATACAAGTACAGGGTAACTTAGGAAGGAAGACAAAGGATTATGTCACCAGAAGTAGTACTCTGTGAGTGACTCCATGCTTTGTGGCACCTCTACATACTGACCACCAATGAAAGAGGTGCCCCTTCTAGAAGTGTGGTGGGGGCTGGATAAATGGCCTCAAGGGGTCACATGTGGCCTGTGGGCCGTAGTTTGGGGACCCCTGTTATATATCTATAAAAGCTAAACAGATGAGGATTTATTCTAGAGGAAATGGAAGTCACTGGAGTTGGTAGATTAGGGACATCACATAGTTAGAGCTGCACATAAGGTAAATGACTGATAATAGTTTGTAGGAGGGACAGAAAAGATGAGATATCAGTTAAGAAGATATTGTGGTCATCTAGAAGGAAAAGTGATGATGGTCTGAACTAAAGAGTGGTCTATGAGTGGTGACAAGGAGGCAAATTTGAGATATGTTGGGAAGGTTTAGCAACTGACTGAACATGAGGGATGGGGGGAGGAATCTAGAATAAAGCTGAGATTAAAGACCTGAGTGGCTGGAAGGATGGTGATGCCTTTACCAAAATAAATGAAGTTTAGGAAAGGAGAGGCTTTGGGAGAAAGATCATGAATTCAGTTTTAGACACATATTATAGTTTCTCTGGGATGTCTGGTTTGTAAAATCCAATAGGAAGAGACTAGATATGTGAATCTCTGAGTCATTTGCATCAAGATGACAACTGAAGCTACGGAATTTGATGAGATTAACTGTGGATGTTCTCTAAGTCTCTGTCCTAGACCTTTTTTCCTCTCTCACTACACTCTTCAGATTCCCCAGGTTATAAGAAGGCAGAAGGACCCAGGGGAAAATCTTGGTAAATATCTATAGTTAGGGGCAAAGGTGGTGACTGAGAAGTGGTCAGAAATATAGGAAGTGAAATATGGGAGAAAAGTTTCATGAAAGCCCAGAGAAGAAAGAGTACATCAGAGGAAAAAGTGATCAAAAGTGTCAAATGCAGTTGATAGCTCAAGAAGATTAGGGAGGGGGAGAAGACTATAAGAATGCCACAATCTGTCAAAAAGGAAGGATTAACTCCACAGTATGACAGTGTTAAAAAAAAAAGACTTTTATAGAATATTTATGCTCTTAAAACCATTGTTGTCCCTCTAGAAACCATGTTTGGTTTATCTATGCTCAGGCTTAGATCTACTACTAGCCTCACATAGATCTGGGGGAGCTTTCCTGATATTTATCATATTTAATTTATCTAAGGTTCTATTCATCTCCTTAACTTCTCATTTTTTTGGTTAGATTTATCTAGTTCTGAAAGGGGGAAATTAAAGTCCCCTGTTATATATTTCCTTCTGTATCTCATTTAGTTTTTCCTTTAAAAATCTGGATACTATAACTCTTGGTTCATTTTATAATTTTTGTAAAATACAGACTTTTTTTTGAGAAAAAAAAACTTCAGGAAAAGGAGATTGTTAACTCCCCGAATCAAGAAAATGAACTGTTTGGAGAAGGTGCCATAAAGCAATATAAAAGAAACCTCCACCACATCAGAAGATCCATAATGAACTTTGGGATGTATCGAGTAAACTGACGGGGGTTGAACATCATTTATTCTGAATGTAAACTCTTATGCCAAAGGGGATTGCCCCCTAATTGACATTTTTGTCAATGTACCTAGAAATCACTGGTTTTGTACTCTCTCTTTTATTTCTCTCTTACCTCCAACTATTGTAATTTCCTCTTAAAAAGTGTAATATTTTATGTACCTTTAGCTAGAAGATATTTAGAGGTATAAGCTGGTTATTTTAAATGATTCATTGGGGGGGGGGAACTAGTCTCCCAGAGAATCACAAGGGGGTTGTGAAAGAGAATTCTTTATACTCTTTGTCTATTTTTAGCTAATCAAATAAAGAACTTAAAGTAACCCTACTTACCATTACATATGATAGTTCACAAGTCACTTACTAGAGTAAATGACATCTCCAAAGGCCACTGCCCCTCCTTTGGGCAGTGCTAGGAAAATTGAAAGACTGCCATTGGTTTTTGTGAAGAAGGAGGAGTGACAGGAAATGACAGGAAGTGACGTGGAAAAAAGGGGTATAAAAAGAGACCAACATGGTCTGGGAGATGATTCCTTTCCTGGCTTCTGGAAAGACTGGTTGAGTAGATTCCTGCTTTGGCTTTGGAGGAGGCTGCATTGGTGGAACCCTAGCTAAAGACACCACTGGGACTTCTGGCTTGGAAAGATTCCTGCCTTGTTGGCTCTGTGAGAAGATTCTCTCTGTTCATTGGCACTTCAGTGGGACACTCCCTTCAGTGTGACTTCTGTGGAGAGACACTTTTCCTTGGATCCTGCATCAGCTTGCTGGTGATTCAGACTTCCATGTGGAGATTGGAACTTTGTCAGGGAGAGAGTGAATTTCATCAGATTGTAAAGATTAAATTAACTCTCCCCTGCCCATTTTTAGATTTAATCACCAAAAACATATACACCCCATTCACACTTGAGTGGGGGAGGTCTGTGACCCATGTGTGTGATAGTGGGTGATGAATCAGAATCGACTGATTGCCCCCTGGGCAGTCCTAAGCAAAGCTTTAGCTGTAATTGGTACATGTCAAATGGAAGAAAGTCACAGGAAGTGACGAAAAGGAATAATCTTTAAAAGTTTCAAGAACATCCTATGAGCGCTCTTTTTAGTCTTTTGTCTTCTACTTAACTTTGGAGAAGCTCCGGCTTGAGATCTCAGTCTGCTTCTCTTTGATGTGGTGAGTGAAAAAAGACTGATTCCTTTTCTGGATTCTCTGAAGGAACGAGCCTCAGGAGAGGTCTACCCTCTTGAGAGAGGCTCCCTGCATCCCCAGGTCTTCTGATTAAGGCCGAGGCCCCACCGGCTAAGGACTAACTAGTCCTGCCTGGGTTGAGCCAGGGCTGGAGCAAAATACTTAGTGTGTATCTATCTTACCCTATCTTCTCTCTGATTTTCTTACTTTCTCACTTTCTATATTTTATAAATAGTTAAAATAAATCTCTTTGGAATTAATTAAAATTCCTGGTGACCCTACTCTTGAATAATCCAGTCCAACCTTTAATAAAAACCCCCTCACATTTCTACCCCTTACAATATCAACCCTTAGGATAGGATAGGCAACTCCTTACCTCTTTCCCTTCTACATTTCATATTTCAACTCTTTCTCTTTCTCGTAATAAATAAAAACTGATAACATTTTTTTTTGGCTTAGGGATAGTATTTTGAATTCAGTGACCACAACTTTGAATTTATAATTCTCTTATTTAGTCAAAACAACAATTTAACCCTTACAGCATTCAGGTCTAGTGTTGATATAGTACTCTCCAATATAATATAATTATTCTGTTCATCCTTCCAAATATATCCATTTTACTCCCAATTTCTGTCAGAGATCATGACTACTTCCCCTGCCTTCTCTGGAATAACTCAAGACATTCTATATTCTGTTCTAGTCACTTCTCTTCACTCTTTGTGTGTGTCTCATTTTCTATTGCTTATTGTAAACAACACATAGTTCCTGGTTTCTGATCTTTTCTGTTATCAGCTATGCATTTCCATCTACTCCAATCCTCTTCACTTTGTTCCCCTTGTAAACCTTAAAATTTCTTAGACTTATAAATGTTGGAAATTTCACCATTGGGAAATTTCATACTTGGGAAAATTTCTTACTGATAGTGTATTGGAATGTGAACCCCATTGGTATGGGAGGTTCCTTCTCCTCCCTTCTTAAGATTACTTTAGGACAGAAACCTTTTGCTGAACAATGGAAAGGGCTTTGACCTATGCTTAAGCACAGAACAGGAATTTCTTTGAGTCATGATTGATTTTAGAATTGATACAATAGAGATACTTGGAATGACAGAATCAGGTCTTGGAAAATACAATTTCCACCCCACTCAGTCCTAACAGGATTTAGGAAGGGCTGCAGCATAGATCAAAATTTAATTATTTGAGAATATGACCTCCAACAGACATGTGCAAAGCCCAGACCTCTGGGCAGTCCTGGGTTAAGCTAGAGCCACCATTGGCACAGGGAAAATGATGGACAGTGATTGGTAGATGTGAGAACTGAGGGGAGGAAACTTGGATGGTTTCCTTAAAGAGAGAGGGGTCTGAGGACTGAGGGGGGTGGGCTTGGAGAGTTTTGGCTCTGAGTGGTTGGAGAGGTGCTCTGAGAAGCTTGCTCTGAAGGAAGCTGAAGGTGGGGGCCTCTGAGACTGTTTCTCCATTTTGGTCACGTGAGTAATAGGGACTGATCTCTTTTCTTTGCCTCAGCTATCTAAGGGCTTGGGCCTTTTGGCCCAGCCTAAACAGAAGGGGTATTTAAGCCCTATTCCCTTCTCTCCCCTTTCTCTCTCCCTCTCTCTCTCTCTCTCTAATTCCTTTCTTCCTCCTGTCTGTAATTAAACCCTATAAAAGGTTGACGGCTGACTTGAGTTTTCATTTAGGAATTACATAGCTGAATTCCTTGGCGACCTTAAATTAATATATATCAGTCTTTTAAAGTGATCTCCTTGTCACACCCTCTTCCTTTCTTTCTGCCAAATCTTTCCTTAGATGACCAATTTTGTTTGACCAATATCTCTCCAATTCATATCTCTTTCCCAAAATCCTCCCTTATCCTTTCCCCTTCCCCTCCTAGTTCCAAATTGTCCCACCATTCCAAAGGCTCCTCTTTTATCCCTTCACCCATATCTTTTAATTCTTATTCTATCCACATTTCCAAAAATCCTTTTCTTATCACTCCAACTATGCCCTCCTACTTCTTGATATGAGTTTGATTTTTAAAATCCCTCCACTCTCTTGTCCTAAGAATCTCTCTCTTATCTCCTCATCTTACCCCTCTGCTTCTTAATATGTATTCTTCTCTAGGTATCCCTGCTTTCCTTCCATTTCCTTATCTCTTGGCCTCCTTTCTTTTAACCCACCCTTCCTTCTTTTATTCCCTCAGTCCCCCAAGGAGACTCCTAGCCCCTCCCTTATTCATCCCCCTCCCCTCATATTTCTCTGTACATTAAGATTTTTACTCTTCTAATTGTGTATGCTGTTCTCTCTTTATCTCAGGTCTGATGAAAGTAGGATTCTAGTACTACCAGACTCCCACCCCCTTCTCCCTTTCTCCATGGTAGTTCCTTCACTCATTCCTACTCCATATTGTGAATTTTGAAACTATTCTACCCTAATCAGACCATTCTTTAGAAGATGTGATTTAGCTATTTCCTGATCAGTAACAAGGGAGATACTTGGAATAACAGAATCAGGTCTTGGAAACTACATTTCTCCTCCCTTCTTAGTTTAACAAGATTTTGAAGGTGTGCATCAAACTCAAGATTTAATTGAATGGCCTTCAACAGACATGTGCAGAAAAAAGGACAGACCTCTGGGCTGTCCTAAGTCAAGCTAAGTCCTCATTGTTACAGATGAGACTCAGAAAAGTGATGTAAAAACATCCATATAAGGCACGGCACTTCCTGTCCCTTCCTCTTTCCCTGGAGAGGTGACTCTGGCTGGCAGTGTGCTAGGCGTTCTGACATCTTGGGAGTGGTGGCAGTTATTGTCTGGGTTTTGGCAATAAGTTTTGTCCTTGACCTGATTCAGGTTCAGGCATCTCAGCTAAGCCCCTTTTTGGAGTTCAGTTTGATTCCTTCCACCTTCACACTCCAAACCCTTACTTTCTAGATCTTCTAATCTTCCTGCCCAATACCAGCCAGACGGGGGGAGAAATCCTTCACCCTTTCCTTCTCCCTTCTTCTTAATCTTCTCTACTATATCAATTAAATCACCATAAAATTTGGCAGCTGACTTGGGTATTTTATTATTTGGGTTTTTTATTAGTATTTTTATAAATAAAATCCTTGGTGACCTAAACTAATTATACATTCAGTCTCAGCCATAATTTCACCCTTTACAATATGAAGTAGCCATTCTACCTACCTGCTCCTGATCTATTCCACTATCATTTTGTCTCATTCCATTCTACTTATCTTGACCTTGAGTCTTCCATCCATACACTCCCCTTCAGAATACCTAGGTAATGATGCCATTCCCAGGGTCTATCAGTTACGCTTTTCCATACAGGAATCAAACACTTGGATCTTATGAGTTACTTATGATTAATCTTTCATTATCTTTGTATTTTTTTTAGAATTTTCTGCTGAGTTCTGGGTTTTTCCCAGGAATAGCTGAAGCTCTTTTACGTCATTAAAAATCCATTTTTTACCTTTTATAATTATGTTCATCTTTGTAGGATATGTCCTTCCTGGTTCAGTAAGTTCAATTCTTTTTCTCTACAAAATGCTATGTTCCATGTCCTGCATTTTTTAAAATGTTGTGGCTACTAAGTCTTACATTATTCTGACTGTAGCTCCACAATGTTACATTTTTTCCTTGTTGTTTGTAGGGTTTTCCCCTCAACCTGGGAGCTGTAGAATTAGCAATGATGTTACTGTGCATTTTCATCTTTGGGTCTTTTTTGAAATGAGTTCTTTCAATTTCTGTTTTACCCTCTGATTCTAGAATTTGTGGGCAGTTTCCCTTAATGATTTCTTGGAGTATGGTGTCTAATTTTGATTGTAACTTTCTGGGAATCTAACTATTCTTATATTTTTCTTGATTTATTTTCCAGGTCAGTTGTTTTTGCAATAAGATGTTTCATATTCTCTTCTATTGTTCCATTCTTTTGATTTTACTTTATTATTTCTTATTGTCTTGGGAAATTGCTAGCTTCCCCTACTTTTTAATAGATTATTTTCTTCTATGAGTTTTTGGATTTTGGATTTTGGATATTTCTTTTATAATTTTCTTGCATTGCTCTTTTTTTCCCCTAATTTTTTCTCCATCTCTCTCTTTTGGTTTTTGATATCTTTTAAAAGTTCATCTAAAAGCCCTTTTTGAGTTTGTGTCCATTTATTTATTGTATTTCTTTGCTGTTTTTGAAGTAGATGTTTTAACTCTGTCCTCTGAGTTTGAGCGAAGGTGTTCTCTGTCCACATAATAGCTAACAATACTTGGGTTCTTTCTCCTTTGCATGATCATTTTTATTTATTAAATTTTAGTGGCCAGTTCAATAGACTTAATTATTGGCTTTTTGCTAGAATACTAGGATTCCTAGTGTGTTGGGATATATATTACCTCGGGTTTTAGGGTGTGTGTGTGTGTGTGTGTGTGTTTCCTGGGTCCTATTTAGTTATTGCAGTTTTTCAAGGCTAGAGTCAGATGTACTCTCAGTCCCTTGCTCAGATTCAAGTCCACGACTGACTTCATATGCTCCAAACAGAGTCCAAGGGCAATTCTGCCATTGCATCTGCAACCAGATAGTCTACCTCCCCTGTGACAACAGCCATGGACTCTACTCTCCTGGAGATGACCATAGCTGATGGAGCCTGGGATCTCTAAGCATCTACCCTCTGCAGCGTGTATTCCTCTCTCACTCCTCCCCTATGCCTGTGATGGAACTGGTGTCTAGGCCTTGTTCCTCAGATCACCAAAGCCCCTCCTTTGTTAGCATCAAGGTTTGAGTTCCTGCTCTTAGGGCCTAGCACCTGTAGACTCTGTTGTATCCACTCCTTCAATCCCCAGATACAGCTACTCCCAGGGCCTTCAACCTGTGGATTCTAGTAGTATCCTTCTGGATGCAAGCTCCTGGACTCAGCAAACAAGGTAAGTTTGCCAGTTATGCTCCTAGGAGCTACCTCAATGATTTTACTAAGTTTGCTCTGTTCCTGTCTCCAAGGCCCATGGTGGTTGAATTGTGGCAAAGGAAATCAGAAATCTTTCTTCTAGTTTCTCTGCTTATTCAACTACATTTATTACTCCTTTTGCTTCTGCTTTTAGCATTGATTCTATGGAGTTATTTTTGGTTGTTTGTGGAGGGTATTAGGAGAGCAAGGCAGCCCTACTCTGCTATAGTAATAGCTCCTTCATATAGCTCTGTGAATTTCAAAACTATTCCACCCTAATCAGACCATTCTTTAGAAGATCTGATTTAGCTATTTCATGATCAATAACAATAGAGAAACTTGGAATAACAGCTCCTTCTCTGTGTCAGGCAATATGCTAATTGCTTTATTTATAACTTTATCTACAATAACTCTAGGAGGTAGGTGCTATTATTACCCCCATTTTACATTGAGGAAACTGAGGCAGAAAGGTTAAATGACCTAATGTCACACAGCTGGTATAGCTTTCTGAAGCCACATTTGAACTTAGAGCTTATCTATGAGAGACCGACCACTGCCACCTAACTCCTCGAATTGCAGAATGTATGTTTGTAGGCTTCAGCATATTATCAAATATTATCATGACTTGGCAGGCATGAAAGATTATGAAAAAGGCCTCATCAAGGACATTTATGACTGGAAAAGCATGTGAGTTCATCATGTAGTAAAAGTGAAGGTTAATAGATAAGTAACCTTCCTTTCCCTTTCTCCCTCCTTCCTTCTTTCTTTCCTCTCCTCTCTTCCTCCTCTTTCCCCTCTCTCCTTCCCCCCTTTCCTCCTCTCTTCTTTCCTTCTCCTCCCTTCTTCTTTCCCTCCCTCTCTTCCTTCCTTCCTTTTTAAGACTGGGTCTCCTTATTTTTGCCTGGAAAAGGCTGGAAGTACAGCAACCACTCATGCCTTATGTCTCTGCTTTTCTGACTTAGGCTAGTTTACACCCTCCATAATGCAGCCTGCTGTTCTACTTCTAGGGACTCACCTTCTTGGTGATGGACTGAGTGCAGATGCTGCACCTCAGAACTATGGAGCTGAAACAATCCACCATCCTCAACCCCATTAGTAGCAGGGACTATAGGATTCTTCCACAATATCTGACCAAACAGTGCTATTAAAAGTACCTAAAAATTTGCTATTTGAATTTAAATAAATAAAACTTTCTCACAGCATTAATATGGGTAGTAGGCCCATTTTTATAGTTCTTAGGTAAACTTGTGACCAATCATTCTCAAATTCCCAAGTTATCATATCTAAATTAATGAGATCTTTCCCTCTCTTTTTTTGGTTAGTAAACTGGAAAATTTGATTGATTTCCCTCTTATGGCTCATTATTATGCAGTAATGAAGCAAATAGGGCTTCAGAAAAGGAAATAAACTTTACTCTTTCCTTCCAGATCTGTTACATCTGGATTTTTCCTACAGTGTCATATTTTAGCCTGTCCCAAATAGTACAATAAGGATGTTTTAATTGTCAGAAGAAGCAAATGGAGTGATGATCCATAAAGTATACCCTGGAAACTTAATGCAGTGTATCATTGAGAATGTAAGCTTAAATTAGAATGATGCAGAATTAAGCCAGCACAATTTTTGGGTGTTTAGGGGTTTTTTTGGTTGTTGTTGTTGTTTGTTTTTTAACCCTTACCTTCCCATCCTAATTTCTAGGATTACTTTTTGGATCAGCACGTTCTAACATGCCTTCATTCTGGATCAAACTTTTCAGGGTTAGATTCTGTTTCAGAGAGAATTTAAAGGTCTAGTTTTGTTAGGGCCCTCTGAGTACTCAAAATGCTCTAGACTTGGGCAGGTCAGCTTTTCTGGGCATGTCCGCACAGCTTTTTCACAGAGTTGTTATACTGCCTAGATTTTTGGGACTTCAATTCCATTTATGTTAGGGTTATGTGTTGAATTTTACATGAAAGGGGAAAAATGATTGGTTCTCAGATCGGCGAAAATATGGTTTGTTGATGATTCTTAACCTGGGGTTTAATAAATTGTTTTTTAGAAAATATTTTGACAATGGCACCTCATTATATTGACTTCCTTTGTATTGGCTTCCTCTGTGAATTTTGATGAATTTAAAAACAATATTCTAAGGACAACCTCATAGGGCTCTTGTAAGAATGAAATGAGATAATGTTTGCAAAGTGTTTTGCAAACCTTAAAGTTCTATGTAAATTGTAGTTATTATTGTTGTTGTTGCTATTTTTATTAGCAGGGAATCTATAGGTTTTATCAGATCAAAGGGATCCAGGACACACAAAAAGGTTAGTTTAACTATAATTGAAAGTGTTTTTGATCTTAGTTTTCCTTTAGTTCACTCAAAAATTAAATGAGATAAAAGAATGTGTCCCAGGGAGAAATGTTTTGTAATTTTGTGCTACTCATATATTTTCGATCACACAGTAACAATACTTGGTCTTTGTTCTTCTGTGACACCCACCTACATAGAGATAGCTGTTTTGCAAGAAGTCTGAGCTTGAACAACATAGTAGATGAGAAACTTTGGGGTCCCTCAGGGGGCATAAAAATTGGGCCTTTTATTCTTAGAGCTATTTAATGATGTCAAACTTTAAAATAAGAATTTCTCTTTGAAAACTAAAAGCTGAGAAACCAACCTACACACTAGGTAGCATGGTGGGATGTTGGCATACACATCATATAATATAGATGTAATGAAAGCAATCCACAAAAAAATCATTTAATAGTCTGTTGGCATTTGATTTTTGAAAACTGGTCTTTAAAAATTATTTAACTCAGAAGAAAACTTAGACATATTTTGCATTTCAAATAGAAATATAGCCATGGTGGCTATTTTTAAAAATTCTGATAATTTTCTAAATTAGGCAAATATTTTTGCTTACACTGCTAAGATAGGCTTGGTTTCTTAGAGTCAAGGTTGGGGTGGCTTTGAGGACAATCAGACATCTCTCTCGGGATTTGTGAGATAACTTTTGCTTTCAGTATTTTTCTAAGATAGTAGTAGTAATGATTTTTTGAGGCCTCAAACAGGAGCTCTTAATTGGAATTGGGAGGAGGTTGGTTTGTGAATTTGTTTAAAAAATATTTTGACAACTGCATTTTGATTAAATTGCTTTTTAAAAATCCTATGTATTTTTTTGTGCATTTAAAGAATTATTCTGAGTAAGCATCTAAATGTTTCACCAGACTGCCAAGAAGGGTCCTTGACACACAGAAAAAACCTGAGCCTTTACTTTAAAGGGCAGAAATCAAAGGTCTTTCTAGGTTTTTATATCAACAAGGAAATGATTTGGTTTCAGCAGTTTTCATGAAAGTAGAAATGATATTCCTTCAAGTTCTCCATGTATGAAATTTTAGAGTGTCTTTATTTGTGTGAGGTGAAGAGAAAGCTTCTGCTTAAGCAAAAATAATTGGCATAATCTACAAGGTAAAAAGGAAATCTGCAAAAGATGAATAGGAATAAAATGAAACATTAAGTTTACTCAGTGATAAAGGTAGAGGAAATAAAACAAGATAAATAAGTTATTTTACAAGGAGACAAAACTGCATTTATAGATGTGTTGCTAAAATGAATTGGGAGTTTGTTACAGATTATTTAAATTAACCATTAAAAAAGGGATACCTTCATGGATGATAACAACTAAAGGGAACACATATTTAAGTGTATTGAAAAGAGAGATTATGTTTAGTAATATGGGGGAAAGCATCTTAAGAACATAATACAACTCCTATCAAGATAAAAGAAGCAGAAAGCAAACAAGATGATGTGGTTTCCCAAGTACTTGCAAAAGGTATGCTGACAAAGAAAGGTGTGAGAAGGAAAGGAGAAGAATCTAATCAAAAATATAGAAGGTGGGAAATGCAGAAAAGATCAGCCAGAAGAGGCAAGATTTTGGAAAGGTGACTTATAAGGGAATTGTTAAAAGAATTAAACATATGGATCTTATTTCCCAGTGATTGTTGAAGATATTTATGCCTGAACAAATTTGCTTTCACAACGGAGTCTGCCTTTCTGCAGTGAAATTGTAATCCTCTGTTTATGGGTCCACAGTATGTTGCTATTGAAATGATAATGTTGACACAATTACAACAGGTTGGAGCAGGAGATAGGCCAAATGAGGCCTGGGCAGGGAGTGTGGAGTGGAAAGGAGTGGAGAAGCTCCAAATGGATAGACTCACTGCGAGTATTACAAGGAAGGGAGGAAATGAGGTTAGTTCGTCAAAATCATATTTCACTATAAATAATAATATAAAATGAAGGGCAGAGCACATACACAGGAAAAAAGGACTCACAACAAGAGTGTACCAAGTGTTATGGAACTATGCCAGATGGCTGTAAACATATATATGGCTGTAAACAGGAAAAGAGAATTGTAGAGCTGAAAATTATTCTATAAATAGGGTTTTTACGTCATGAAGGAAAAGGTATTCTTTGGTTGAGTCAAGTCAACAAGCATTTATGAAGTACTTTCTATGTGTCATTATGGTTAAGTAGATGGTACAGTGGAGAGTGGGCCAGACATGGAATCAGGAAGACCTGAGTTCAGATGTGACCTCAGATACTTACTATCTGTGTGACCCTGATCAAGTCACTTAACCCTCTTTGCTGCAGTTTCCTCATTGATAAAATGAGGTAGGGAAAGAAATGACAAATCACTCCAGGATCTTTGCCTAAAAACAACAACAAAACCTCAAACAAAACCTCAAATGGGGCCAGGGAAAGTCAGAAATGACTGAAACAACTGAACACCAACAAACGTGTCGGATGTTATGTTGAGCTGTGGGGTACAAATACAGGCAAAAATACTCCCTCCTCTGAAGGAGCTCACAGTTTAATGAGAAGAGAATGGATGTCAACTATTTACAGACAGGATATATACAGGATAAATTGGCGATCATCTCAGAGGTACTGATGAGAAGGAAAGGCTTCTTGCAAAAAGTGATTTTTAGCTAAGACTCAAAGGAAGCCAGTAGACAGAGAGAAGAAAGGAGAAAATTCCAGCCATAGAGGAGAATCAGTAGAAATGCAGAGAGTAAGGAGGCCAATGTCACTCAGTCACAGAGGATGTGGAAGGAAGAAAGCTATAAGAAATCTGGAGAGTTGGCAAGGGACCACATTATAAAGAGCGTTCAAAGACGAAAAGAGGATATTATATTGGTTTCTGGAGGCAATAGGGAGCTATTGTAGTTTGCTGAATAAAAAGAATGACTTGAGAACACTTGTGCTTTAGGGAGATCTTTTAAGAGCTGAGTGGAAGCTGGACAGAAGTAGGGAGAGATTTGAGAGGGGAAACCAAGCAGAAAGGGGATGAGGGCCTGACCAGAGGGATGACAATGTCAGAGAAAAGCAGAGAGTGCATATGAGAGAGTCTGTGAAGGTAGGTTTGGCACACTTTGGATGTAGGGAGAAGGGTGAGAAAACGTGGAGTTGAGCATGATGACTAGGTTGCAAGCTCGTGTGATTTGGAGAATGGCAGTAATCTCAACAATAACTTGAATGAAGAGAAGAGAGTTAAGGGAATAGATGAGTTGAGTTTACAAATCGTCTAGGAGACATCCAATTTGAGACATCCGGGAGGCAGATGGAGATGGAGACTGGCAGCATGAGAGAGGTGAGAATTTAAGAATCATCTGAATAGAGCTGATAATTTAATACATGAGAACTGAAGAAATAACCAAGAGAAATAATATAGAGGAAGAAAAGAAGAGAGCCTAGAAAAGAATAGTGGAGGCCACCGACAGTGGGAATAGTCTGGATGAAGCAAAGAACTAAGGAGTGATCAGACTGGAAAGAAAATATTCACTTCGCTCTCTATGTTGAGAGCTATTAAGCTTCTTACCACTTTGCCTACATTGACTCATCATATTTTGAAAAATAAAGCTCAAGACCAGAAATATGCATTTCCCAACAATGAAAATAAAAAAACAAACAAACCCAGTATGCTTCACAGTCACAAAAATGCTCTGGGAAACATTTACTCTAGGTTGTAACGGGCTTGTGAAATAGTAGACAAAGATACAAAGACCTTAAACAGCAAAGAGTTTCCAAGTCCCAATCTGTGATGAATATATATACATATATGTAATATAACATAACATAACATAATATAATATAACAAAATTTCAATAAAATACACACTGGTCAGTGCTTTATAGTTCTTTGTAATGGGATCCCACCTATAATGGGATACATCTGTCACATCAGAAATTCACAAGCAGGATTTAAATATTGCAAAATGAGACCTAAATGCTACTTCTAGGTGTTTGGTCACTTTGGAATCCTAGGTTTTATATATCTATATCAATATCTACATGTTTGTATATGTATATAAAGAAAAAACATGGATTACTTCTTCCTATTTGACTATGTATATATAATATGTGCATTGATTTTTCAAATGGGAAGACCTATAGAGTGAGAAGTAATAGTTTAAATTTTATTTCTAAAATATCTATTTGCTCTTCACCACATGTTTTATTCTTTATACATTTCTTATCCAGTATTATGTGAGCTTAATGGGGGAGAAGGAGAAGGAAACCAAGCCAATGGCAGGCAGCATTGAACACATGGTGCTGCTTTTTTCATTTGTCCCTTTAGTGTTTATGCTTTTTTTCCCCTTAGGTGAATGACTATAGAAGACAAAACAGATGAGGCCATAACTTTGTGATTTTGAAAATGGCAGAAGAGCCACTGTCAATGGGAGTTCATTGTAGAATCCATAGCAGAGAAATTTTAGTAGCCAAGCCCAACAAAGAGCGTAATCCCTAAGGAGTGACCTACTTGAACCAACCCAGCAATGAAATGCCCTGGCCACTAAGCCACCATGTCCTGCAAGCAGAGGAGAGACTTGTCCACTGGCTATGCTCTAGCTAGAAGTTAAATTGATGGGAGAAGCCATTTTAAGTTTGAATCAGGAGCTCAGTAGGTGGTAAAGAATATTCTCCAAGATTTTTTAATTTAATTAATTAATTTAGAATATTTTTCCATGGTTCCATGATTCATGTTCTTTCCCTCTCCTCCTCCCTCCTCCCACCCAGAGTCAACGAGCAATTCAACTGGGTTTTACATGTGTCATTGTTCAAAACCTATTTCCATATTACTAATATTTGTAATAGAATGATCATTTAAAATCAACATTCCCAATCATATCCCCATCGAACCATGTGATTAATCATATATTTTTCTTCTGTGTTTCTACTCCCACAGTTCTCTCTCTGGGTGTGGACAGTGTTCTTTCTCTTAAGTCCCTCAGAATTGTCCTGAATCATTGCATTGCTGCTAGTAGAGAAGTCTATTATGTTAAATTGTGCCACAGTGTATCAGTTTCTGTGACTCCAAGTTTTTAAGGAGTCTGTACTTTGGGTTTTATCTTCTCAGTAAATTATAAGAGCTAGTTGATATTAATTGGTTAATTGATAGTGAGGTGAGATCAATGAGTAAACATATATGGGTGGAATAACTGGTTAGATTATTTTAAGGAAATGGTAAATAGTTGATTGATTTTGGAAGAGATGCACCAGATAGGGATTTGAAGATACTAAAGAAATCTCTTAGTCCTTTAGGATTATTACCTCTAGAATCCTGAGTGGAGAAATGGCCAAGTTCAGGACCTTCCCTGCTTGTTCCTTGTTTGGAGAGTGAGCCCCAGAACATGAGTGCTGTGTTAAAAATCCTTGAAATTAGTTAGGAACTCCAAGATCCTTGAAAGCATTGCTTCTGAGGGTTAGATAATAGAAATAGATATTTTTGCCACTTTGAATAATGCCCTTTTAAAATAATCCATTCTATAAGATGTCACTTTCTCAGAACTACTCTAACTTGACAGGCTTTAGTTGTAACAAAATCATAATTTCTAATGGCAACCAGGAACTATAAACAGGAGATTATGATCTCTCTGTAGGAAAAAAAGATGGTTGTAAGGGAGGATTTTTAGAGGTAGGAGTGTCAGAATTATCTTCTACAAAGCTTTGACCTATATTTTAAAATTTTTCCTTTAAAAAATCACATCAAGCATTACCTTCACTTAAGTCTTTTTGATGATACAATATACTTCAATAAATTATTGTTCAATAATATAACTGATAAACTTGGTGAATTATTTTTGAAGTTGTCATACCAGTTTTTAATTTCTAAATGATTGATAAGTAGAAATCATGACCTTTAGTACTATAATTGCTCCATTACTTGTATAAATAAACTTATGTACAAAATCTAAGAAGTAAATCACTAAAGGTCAGTCAATCAATATGCATTTATTAAGTGCCTTCTATGTATCAGGCACTGTGTCAAGAACCAGGGATTCAAAGAAAAGCAAAAGTTAGTCTCTGCCCTTAAGGAGCAGTTCAATAGAGTTCAATGGAGAGACAACATACAAATAACTCCGCACACGCGCGCACACACACACACACACACACACACACACACACACACACAAATATATATATATATATATATATATATATATATATATATACAGTATAAATGGGAAATACTTAGCATTAGAATTAAGAAGGATTGGAAAAGGCTTCCTATAGAAGTTAATAGCTGAGATTTGAAGAAAGCTAGGGAAACAAGAAAGCAGAAATGAGGAGGAAAAGCATTGTGAAAATGCCACAAACTAAGAGATGGGAGTGTCTTATTTGAGGAATAGCAAGGAGACCAGTTTCACTGGATCTGAGTACTTGGTGGGGGTTGGGGATAGTATAAAGTGTGAGAAGACCAGAAAAGTCAGAGGAAGACTAGATAATGAAAGGCTTTATGCCAAATACAACATTTGGTATTTGATTCTGGAGGTGATAGGGAGCCAGTGGAGTTTGTTGAGCAGGGGAGTGTAACATGGTCAAACCTGGGTTTTAGGAAATCACTTTGGTAGTTGAATAGAGGATAGACTGAAATGGGGAGAGTCTTGAAGCAGACATACCCAGCAACAGTCTTTTACAAGTCCAGGGATGAGGTGATGAAGGCTTGCACTAAAGTGATAGCACAAGAAAGGCTAAACTGACAGACTTTGGCATATAGATTGGATATATGGGGGTGGTGGTAAAAGAGAGTGAGAAATTGAAAATAATACCTAGGTTTTGAGCCTCAGGAATTGGAAAGATGATGGTGTCCTTTACAATAATAAAAAGATTTCTAGCAAGGGAGTATTTTGGGGAGGGGATACATTTGAAAGGTAAAGTATATAATTTTGCCATGATTTAAAATCACATTTTAATATGATATTCTATTCTATTATTCCATTGTAATTTACTGTATGATTCCAATCACTTAATTTTCATTTTTCAAAATTTGAAAAATGAGATAATAGTGTATGCCAACTACTATTTTTATACAGCTACTTCAAATATTAATATTAAAATATTTTGATATTCTTTGCTTATCAGTATAATATTAATCAATGAAAAAATATTTATTACATGCCATAAGGAAGTTACTGTGCTTGGTAATTAAAAGTGGTTATTCTGTTATTATATATTAGATGGGCCCAGATCTCTGATTTCTTAACTATAGGGAGCTCCTACTAAGGAAATTTCCTCTACCAATGAAGATCAGCCACTGCTCTGTAACTTACAGTTTTAGTGATTTCCTTAGAGCAATGAGAAGTTAAGTGACTTAGCTAGGATCACACAACCTCTACTTGCCAGAGACAGAACTTGGACCCTCATTTTTCTAACTCCTAGGATATCTCTCTACCCATTATACCAAGCTGATTTCTAGCTTAATGCATGTGTGTGATGGACTCCTTGGCAACCTGGTGAAGTCTTTAGATGCCTTCTCAATCAATGAAGAAACTATTTAGTGCCTACTATGTGCTGTAAAGATTAAAATTTAGGGGACACTGAGGTAGGTAGAAATTAGTTTCTCTCTGCAAGGAGTATTATATTTTAGAAGTTTATTAAAGATTAAGGATTAAAGAAAATACAGCATAAGAAACATGTGCCTAGGCCAGAGAGGCCTGGACAAGATAATCTCACATCATGGAAGAGCTGCGTCAGCTCCAAAAAGGAAGTCCAAAAAGGGACATAAAAGTCTTTGCAATCAGCTTAAATCCCTTCTCGATCTCGGCCCATGTGAGAATTCAAAACATTCTGGGGAAGTGGAGCAAGGGCTTCTGGGGATTGAAGTCCAGAGTTCGAGCCTATTTTTACAGTGCCAAGTAGGCAGCTAAGTGGAATAGTGGATATAATGCCAGGTCTGAATTTAGGGAGACTCATCTTCCTGTGTTCAAATTAGACCTCAGACATTTACTAGCTATATAACCCTGGACAAGTTACTTTACCCTATTTGTCTCAGTTTCCTCATCTATAAAGTAAGTTGGAGAAGGAAATGGCAGACCACTTCAGCATTTATAAAAAAAAAAATTCTAAATGGGGTCACAAAGAGTCAGATGTGACTAAAACAACTGAAATAACACTGTGCAAAGGGGCAAAAGATGGACACTATGCTCAAAGAGTTTACATTCTAATGAAGGAGAAAATATGAGAACAAATACATACAAAGCAAGTTATATACGGGATATGGAGGAAATAGTTAGCAGAGGGAAGGTACTAGAATTAAAGGCTTCGGCTAAAAGATGTGATTTTAGCTGGTATCCAAAGGTAGCCAGGGAGGTCAGTAGGTAAAGCAAAAGAGGGAGAGCAACATAGGCAAGGGGGACAAGCAGGAATAATGTCCCAGGCTGGAATATGGAATATATTGTTTGGTGAACTATAAAGAGGCATGTATTCCTAGATCAAAGAATATGAAGAGGCTTTGGTTATAAAGGGCTTTGAATACCAAACTAAGCATTTCTGTATTTGGTCTTGGAGGCAATAAGGAGCCAATGGGGTTTTTTGAATAAGGACCTGGGATGGCTAAATGGAGGATGGACTGGAGTGGAGGAAGATTTGAAGTAGGCAGACCCACTAGCAGGCACGTGCTCTTATCCAAATGTGAGAAAGGGTGATGGCAGAGTCAAAGGAGAGAAAGTGGAATATTTGAGAGATGCTGCAAAGGTGAAATCAGCAGGTCTTGTGAACAGATTAGATGGGGGTGGGGGAGAGATAGGGAGGAGCTCAGGATGACTCTTTGGTTTTGAGCTGAGGGATCTGGAGATTGTTGTTACCCTCTACAGTAATAAGGAAGGAAAGGGGGAAATTTTAGGGGGAAAGATAATGAGTTTGATTTGGGGCATATTGAGTTTAAGATGTCTACTGGACATCCAATTTGAGATGTTTTAAAGATGGTTGGAAGGCAAGATTGGAGGTCAGCAGAGAGGTTGGGGCAGGAAAGGTAGATCTGAATCAACGATATAGATAAAATAATTAAATCCATGAGAGCTGATAAGATCACCAAATAGAGCAGTGTAGGAAAAAGGTTCCCAGGATGGAACCTTGAGGAACATCTACTGTTAGAGAGTGTGATCTGGAAGAGGATCCAACAAAACAAACAGAAAAGGAAAAACTAGATAAGTAGGAGGAGAGCCAGGAGAGAGTGATGTCCAGAGAACCTAGAGAGAAGATGTAAGAAGGAGGAGAGAGGTGGATCAATGTCACTAAAGGCTGCAGAGGGGTCAAGGAGAATCAGGAGAGAAAAGATCACTGAACCTGGCAACTAAATGATCATGAGTAACTTTAAAGGGAAAAGTTTTGGTGGGATAATAAGGTTAGAAGTCACATTGTAAGGGGCTAAGAAGAGATTGACAGGAGAGAAAGGAGGAGAGAAAGCAAAAAGGTAGCTTTTTCAAGGAATTAAGTTACAAATGGCAGAAGAGATATAGGAAAATAGTTGGGAGACATGGGCCTTTCTTAGAATAATGCTTTGTTGTTTATGTGAATAATTGGGGAAAATGCTAAATTTCCATTAGGAGATTAGTGAAAATAAAGATGTAATTTTTCCCATCCAAGGTAACAGATCTCCTATAATCTGTCATTAAGAACCATTGAATTAAAATGTCTACAGTTCCTTCCAACTTTGATTCACTTTTCTGTTTCAGATCTAGGTTGATCTCTTTTGAATGACCACAGAAATCTATGCCATATATATATATAATTTTATGAATCCACATTACACTACCAGTCTATAATAATAAAAATGAACCTTAACAGTACTCTACCTGACAAGCTTATTTATAGTAGATGAACCCACATATACATGATTCAAAATTAAAATGTAAGAGTCATCCTAAATTTAAGACTACGTAAGAATCACAGAAATACTTAATTAGCTCCACTGGAATAGAATAAGCACACACATAACTGGTTTCATCTTAAATGATTTAAAGGAATAAGTGAAGTAATATACATTCTCATGCCCTGAATTTTAGCTTTTTTAAAGGTTTTCTTGCTTTATTTGTTCTGACAGTATGTATATGTATTTTTGGCAATGTTAAAAAATTTATTAAAAATATAGTACATGTATACCCTCCTCTACATCTCTCACATTTGAAATAAATGGGGTTTTTAATGTCTTTTTTTTCACACCATAGTTATTTCTCACCCCCTCACACACACTCAAACACTCCCTTGTGAAAAAGAAAAACAATCATAAATATCAAATATAGAGAATTTCTGACACTTCTTGGTAATATGTTACAACCTACAAAGAAATGCACATGTAGCAATGCTTGGGACTCACTCTTCCAGGGCAAGGCCAGCTACATTTCCTCCCCAGAGTCCTAGAAGCACCTCTGAGAGCTTGGGAAAATTTTTCTCTAATTCTGTCAGCTCCAGGCTCTATTCCAGTGTGTGCCTTCCATTCTTAACCACCAGTGATGAGGTCCCTAGTTCTATTTAACTAAGTATATTAATTACCTCATACAAAGGAATATTTACTCTAAAATATAGCAAAAAAAGTACAAACATTTCCCTCCCAACACCTGGGGAATATAATGTTCTCTTTATCACACCACCTTGGTCTCTGGAGAGTGGGCTCACATAATTTCTATGTAGTATTCACCCAAACCAGTTCATTTCCAATCCATATTAATCCATAGATGGATGATTCTATATCTCTGCTACTTTTGGATGGGGTTAGGCAGGTCACTTGGGACTTCATCTGACTTCTGGAAAATCCTGGCATGGATTTTAGTTTCTAGATTTCTGTTGGCTTACTTCCCTGACGCATGAAGCTCATAGATAACTATGAACATTTTCCCAATCTCCTTTGCCTAAAAGCAGGAAAGAATAGATATAATAGAGTCAAAAGCAATAGCTTGGTCAGGTACTCACAGGTTTACAGAGTCCCATTGGGAAGATGAAGGCTCAAGGAGTCTCTCCCAAAGATGTGACTGCCTTGACTCCTTACTTGAATATGGTCAGGAAAGGATAATTCCTCCCTTGCTTTGTCTAGTTAATGCCTTTTGAATGCATTTTTCAGGCTATGCAGCCAGTCAACACTCCATTTCTTCATCATGTGAATAACAGTAGTGGAATGTCTGTGCATGCTCCAAATTAGAGAGAAGGACAATTCCATTACATTTTATTTTGCCTTCCTAGAGACAAGCCTTCCAATCTTTTTTTTTCCTTTATGAGGGATGGCATCAGCTGAACATGCTGTGTATGTTTACTGTCTTTGTTATACACGCAAGCCATTTTCTCATTGTGTTTTGAGTCACCTTTAGTTTTGATCCTTCTGAGACTGTTCTCTGATTCATAGTCCTATAGTATCACTGGGAAAATACTGATGTTAAAATGATGGGCTTTTGCAGCACTAAGCAGTTTGAGATCATTGAAAGCACTGTGAAATATCCTAAAATGTGATATGCCTAATCTCTTCTTGTTATTAAATTCTGGGTGCAGCTCAAGAGCTACCTGTAGTGCATATCCCAAATGGACTAGTATTAATGTCACAACTCAGTGACTTTTCTACCTGATTGCATTTCATCATCTGGGCAATATGGTCTTTTTATTTGCTTTTCTGTTTTGGTTCTAGGCTGATCTCTTTTGAATGACCACAGAAGTGTATACCATATATATATAGTTTGTGTGTATATTTATTTAAATTTGTTTGTACATTAAAATATCTTATTAACTCCCTCCCTGTGTTCCTCTCACAAGAGAAGGAATCATTTGACTTATTTCTATTCTTCAGTTCTTTCTCTGGAGGTGGACATATACAAGTCATTCATTATAGTAACCTTGTTTAGCAAAAGAAAATATATAACATTTATATAGCACTTACTATATGTCAGGAGTTTTAGAATTATTTAATTATTTCATTTGATCTTCACAGCAACCTTGGGAGGTAGATGCTATTATGATCTCCATTTTACAGATGAGGCAAATGAGGAAGATCCCAGGGTCACATAGCTAGTAAGTATCTGAGGCTGGATCAGAACTCAGGTTTTCCTACATCTCAGCCTAGCACTCTATTCACTGCACTACCTATCCACTGAGACAGACCTATAAAGCTCTGGAACTCAGAACTCTATGACTCATTGACACTAAAGAGTAATATACAAGAGCAGCATCAGTAGAACTTTTGTCATCAGGAAATCCTTCTTTTATCTGGACATAGAATCATAGAATCTAAGCCAGAATGCAAAAAGACTTCAGAAGTCATCTAATCTTCACTATACCCAAACAAGAATTCTCTATACAAATCCTTGACAATTGAGCATCTAGGGTCCCTTAGGGATTTCCATTGAGTTGACATCAGCTCTTTCCCAAAGTAGCCTTTCTGGTTTTAAACAGTTTTAATTTTTAGGAAAATTTTCTTTATAGTCAGCCAAAATCTGCCTTTCCAACTTGCCAAGCAAGAAAGAGCTTAATCTTTCCTCTTTCCTTAATCCATTTAACTACTTTAAGACCATTTCCATGTTCTTCCTACTAAGCAGACATAGGTCACCCACTAGAGTGATTAAATGCTTTTCCCCAGATTTAGGATATTGCCAAGATTCACGATCCTTCAGCAGTATAAAAACAAGAGAATTTAGTTTAACATCTTTTTCTTAGTATCTAAACCTGTGATTTCACCAGTATGGGAGAATTTCCTGAAATGGAATTCCCTGCTAATGTATGTCAACAGCTTTTCTTTATCTTATAGACGCTGCAGAGTTGCCTGGAATATTGAGTTGTAACTTACACGGGGTTACGCAGTTAGAAAGTGTTCAGTCTTCAGTCTTGAACTCAGGTCTTCTTGACTCTAAGGTGAGCTCTTTATAAGGCTATTATGCTTTACTCTCTCTTACTTATGCCTATATGTGAAGAGCAATTCATTTAAGTAGGAGACAACAGAAAGTGGGCTGGGATGAACTCCTCCCCCATGTGACAGCCTCCCAGCAGCAGCAGCAACAGTCTTTTTCTGGTGTGGAGGTGTGTTTCAAAGGGCAAGGATCTGATTTCTTTTCCTTCCACCTTTTATTCCCCATTTTTCAACTGAGGACTGCTTGTCTGGACACAAAAATGGTGTAGCCCTGAAATCTCTTATTCAGCCTTTAGTTTCTCAGCCTGAATAAGAGATTTACACACACACATACACACACAGCTTTTCATAATGGCATGCCACACTCTTGATTTATATTGAGTTGAGAGCCACCTAAAACCCCAGATCTTTTTCATATGAACTATATAGTCTAGACAGGGTAGATAGAACACTAGACTTAAAGTATTCTGACCTTTACTAGATGTGAGACTGTGGGCAAGACACTTTACCTTTTTTTGGCCTCTGTCTCCTCATCTATAAAATGAGATAAAATATTCACTTACATATAAAATTAGAATTGTTGTGAATTGTGTATCCTCAAATGGGATAATCTGCAAATTGTACTTTATAAACTGTAGAACATTATACTTACTCACATTAAATTTCACTTTCTTAGATTTAGCCCCTCGTTTTTGTCTATTGAGACCACCTTAGATTCTAATTGTGTGAGGTGGATTAACTATCCTTTCATTTTCATTTAGTCTGCAAATCTGATAAGTGGGCCACCAATGTCTTCATCCAGTCACTGACAAAAGTGTTGAATAGCACAAGCCAAATAGGTTTCTGAAGCTATTTGGGAGTGATATCCTTTCAAATTAACATTGACTCACTAGTGACCAAACTGCTGTAGTCTGGCTATTTAACCAATACTAAATTCACCACCTAGCCCACAGCTCTCAGTTTTGCTTCTTAGAGTGAGTGGTTGGTCCAGTTCACAGCACCTACAATGCATACATGTGCTTGTTTTCCTACAGTCATTTCCAACAACTGTCATTTTCTTTTGGGGTTACTTTTGCCAATCTGATGAATGGAAGGTAGAACTTGAATTATTTTAATTGGAATTTCTCTAATTACAAGTAATTTTGAGTATTTTTCTTCTAATTATTAGTAATATGAAGCTTCCTTTAAGAGCTGACCTTTTGATCATTTAGTTATTGGGAAATGGCTCTTACTCTTACATATTTGGATATAAGGCCTTTATTAGAGAATAGAATGCAAAGATTTTCCTGGTTAACTGTTTCCTTTCTAATTTTAAATCTATTGAATATATTTACATTTATATAACCTGGGGGCACTAAGGCGGTTCAGTAGATTGAGAACTAGGCTTAGAGAAGGGGAAGTATGGGGTTCAAATCCAGTCTCAGACACTTCTTAACTGTGTGACTGTGAGCAAGTCATTTAATCCCTAGTGCCTAGCTCTTACCATTCTGCCTTGGAACAGATACTCAGTATTGATTCTAAAATGGAAGGTAAAGGTTTGTATTTTTTTTTAATTTATATAATCAAATTTATATATTTTATTTTTGATAATATTTTCTTTTCCTTGTTTGGTTTCATTTCTGTATTTTAAAAATGCTTTATTGATACTCTTTTTCTTCCTTTTTATCTCTAATACTACTTTCTAAATAAATTCCTTTGTAACAAATATAGTTGTTACAGCAAATATTCAATTAATGGAGAAAATAGAAGCAAAATAAGTCCTAAGTAGGTAAAAGTAGTTCTTTCCATTGCTCCATCATTTTCTATTTATCTAAGTGATGATCCTACCCTTATTTTCTTTTTAATCTTCTAACATGGGACAACTAGATGGCTCAGTGGACTGAGAGCCAAGCTTACAAACAGGAGGTCCTGGGCTCAAATCTGGCCTAAAGACACTTAATAGCTATGTGACCCTGAGCTAGTCACTTAACCCTCATTGCTAAGCCCTTACTTCCCTTCTACCTTGGCGCTAATATGCAGTATTGATTCTAAGACAGTAAGGTAAGGGTTTTAAAATAAAAATAAATCTTCTGGCTCTTGGGGTTGCTAAGAAACCTCTGTTTGTTATTCTTAACATTCATCCATAGCTTCAGGTCATTTTGAGCTTTAGTACTTCTAATGTTATTATTATAGAACTGTATCACTCTTTGCTCTTTATGCTCAGTTAATTGCCTTTGATTCCACCATTTATTATTGAATTTTTTAAATTTAAATTGATCATTGAATTCTCTATGCAACACTAGATCCATAATTTCATCAAACCTATAGAAACACAATGTGCCACTTTAATTATCTATCACAATAGTTTGATAAAAGGATGCACTATCTGAATTGTTCACTAGGTAAGCCAAGAGTCTTCTTTGTAAGTTACTTCTGGTACATGTACAAGATGGCTCTTTCTTAGAAGTCTACATTAACTCTGCTGGCCAGCAATGGACACAGCCTATAAAGGCCTACAGTCTATTGTGAAGCCCATGTTGTTGCAGCACTAAAACAGCTTTAATTAACCACTCATTGACTAGGTTCAAATTTCTTCTAGGTAAATAATGAAATATTGCTGAAAGTATTAAAATATGAAACTTACCATCTATTCTTAGCTCTGAGCCCCCTGTAATGGATTTACTTTCTTAGACCACTTTCCAATGAATTCAGAGATTCACAATTCTATTTGCATAATGTATAATTGAAAATTTGTTACCCTAAAAAAGAACTACATATCCTGAGAGCCCACTGACTTCCTGTTATTAGGTACTTCCTGTAGACAGAGGATAAAGGAGTGGGCATTGAGGTTCCTCCTCTTTGGCATGATGTAGCATCAGCGGTGATGGTGGTAAGGTGGGCATTTCAAAAATGGCTAACAAGCCATGGGCACGTGGTTTTTTATTTTGTACCCTCTTTATTCCTTGATTTCTAATGATCATTTAATAAACCTCTAAAATATAATTTTTACTATATTAATATATAATTAAAATTTTTACAATGTTGTATTCACACTGTGGTTATTATACATAGAATAAACTGAAAAGGAACTATACCAAACAATTTCTTTCAAGAAAGTTAACTGCCATGCTGCCACATGCAGACTGCTCTACAGTACATCTTGGTCTTCTGGTTCTGGAATAGCAATTAAATCAATGCTGCCATTGCTACTGGAAAAGGGTGTGACAATTGACTGCTCTAAGGCTCTATTCCTATTCTCTGGGATTATTAATGCAGACTGAAACTCCTTTCCCTGATCTCTTATATGTACTGTACTTAAGCCCCCATTATAAAATAAACTCCTTGATGGCAGGAATTTATTTTTGTATTTGTTTCCCCAGAACCAGCACAATACCTGGCATATAGCAGTCACTTAATAAATGCTTTTTCATTCATTTATTCCAACTGTGTACCAGTTCTTCTCTGTGACCTTTTTTGGGTGGAAAAAGATAATATAACCACAAAACCTATGGTCATGGAAAAGGAATAAAGGTAGAGGGCTCCCTATCATAAGATGATGCACAAAAATGGAAAAGTGGAAAAGATGATGAGAGTCTTTAATTTTCCAGAATAAGCTCTGTAGCTTGATTCCTAGGTGAATAGGATTCTTAAAAACGGATGCTCTTAGATAATTTGGATCTCTTTTATTTATTTTTAAATTTTCAGTTGTTTTTTTTTTTAAACCCTTACCTTCCATCTTGGAATACTGTGTATTGGTTCCAAGGCAGAAGAGTGGTAAGGGCTAGGCAATGGGGGCCAAGTGACTTGCCCAGGGTCACACAGGGAAGTGTCTGAGGTCAGATTTGAACCCAGGACCTCCCATCTCTAGGCCTGGCTCTCAATCCACTGAGCCACCAAACTGCCCCCAAATTTTTAGTTTTTATTGATATATTTTTTTCTCTTACCTTAGTTTCCGAATAGTCTTCCCCCTTTCGTCCCCAATGAGCTATCGTTTACTTTAAAATTATTTTAAAAGTAGGAAAAAAATGAAGTCCAGCAACACTAACCAACTTATCAGCTGAGTCTGCCAGTATAGGTATGGCTACATACCTGTTGATCTGCAAAGAGGAGAAAGATGTAAATTTTCTCACTTTTTCTTTAGCTTTATATATAAATCAACTTTGTGTGGTTTCTTTTATGTTTGCATTGTTGCAGTTAAGATATATATGGGTTTTCTGGTGATAGTCATTTGACTATACATCAGTTCATCTGTCTTTCTATGCTTTTCTGCTCTCTTATGGAACTCATATTACATTTAACTTAACATATCACAATTTATTTAGCCATTTCTCCAATCGTTATGCATCTACATGGTTTCCAGCTCTTTGTTAACATTAAAAGTTAACCTCAAAAGCTATGAGTATTTGGGTGTCTAGCTTTGTGTGATCATCTTAGGTTATGTGCCTAGCTGAGATATTTGAGTCAAAGGATAGGATAAAATGGGATATTTGTGAAGTGTTTTTAAAATCTTAAAGCCCTATACAAGGGCTATTATTACTATTCCTGCCTCATAGAACACTTAGGAAGGATGGCATCTACTTCCCTCTTTATCATAAAGAGCCTAAGCAGTTTCATTTGGGGGTATGTCTCAAAAATTCTGTCCTATCTCCTTTTATGGAAAACTCCTAGACTTTTAAAGTCTCCAGGGAGTTGAAAAAGGTGAGTTAGTGGCACAAATAATAATAATACATAATTTTTTTAATTCCTTAAGATAAATTCTAGCTTCACTTGTTTGTGGTAATACTAGTTAGTGAACTTTTACAATTCAGGTTATAAAAACTCATTTGAGGCCCAATTTAAAGGACCCTTAGAAATAACACAGGCAACATAGTGAAGTAGAAAAAACTGGATCTGGAATCAGAAAGTATGGGTTCAAATACTGATTCTAAGGTATTGGAAAAATTACCTAACCATTCTAGGCTTTAGTTACATTTGTAAAATGCAGCTAGGTAGCCAGGGATAGAGCTCCAGGACTGGAGTGAGGAAGACCCTAGTTCAAATCTAACTTTAGACATTACTATTAAATTATCTAGACATTTCAGTTTCCTTATCTGTAAAATGGGGATTATAATAGCACCTACCTACCAAGAGCTGTTCTGAGGATCAAATGAGAGAATATTTGTAAAATATTTGGATAGTGCCTAGAACAGAGTAGGTACTATGTAAATGTTAGCTATTATTATTATTATTTTAAAGTTATTTCCAATTCTAACTCCTATGACAATGAATTCTCTTTTTAATAACATAAGGTAAAAAATTAACTTTGCAAAATTTTATAAATGATTTAAAAGTTATAGTAAACTTAGTTTCACAATGTGTTTCATATCTTGTCAATTTTTTCCTCTTTCCTAAAGCAGAAATAATGACTTTATTATGAGAAATTCCAGAAACTGATTTAGAAGATTAGCAGTAAGGAAAATAAGTGAGGATCTATCTTTCTATCTCTGTTTACTGGGAGACTGAAATGAACATACAAAAATTGTATATCCTGAATCTCCTTCCAATTCATTCCAAAAAAAAGGAGACTGTGGGGTCATCTGGCCTTTGTTGTTTTCATCTTATATGTCTCCATTTCCTCCACAAGCTCTATGGCTTCATGATAGCTGTAGTAGGGCTGCTTCCTCTCATTCAGCTACATGATTTCCATGGCTTGTAGGAGGTGGGTCTCCTTGCATTTAATGCTTTTTCGGTTGATTATATGCATGAAGCAACTTAAATCTCCTCAAAGAGAAGCACAAAAACGTTTTTATAGCACTAAAAAAGGTCTAGTTTAAATTTTTTATATGGTGAAAAAAGTTCTTTATCCAAGAGAAGAAGCTGATAAGCTCGAATGACTCTAAGAACATGTAGGGACAACCACCAAACAAGCAGCAGTATTTCCTCTCAACCCTCCTGATTTAGAGCTTTGGTCTCATTGTTGGGGTTAGGAGTGGGGTGGGGCTATGAAAGGGGAGGGGGGTTGTAAAAGTAGCCAAGTCTTAACTCTAAGGAAAGAGCTCTTAGTGCCTAGTGCTGGATACAGAGGTCCCAAGTGGGCAAATCTGGAATGAGTTCACCAGTATACAGGGCAAAATACCAGCAGTATGCTGGAATCATCTCATACAGGCCTGTGATACTTGATTGCTAAATTTTCAGTGTGAGGATTAACACTTCAGAAGTCAGCAAATGTGACAAATCAAGACTTGAGTAATTTTTTTTTTTTGGGGGGGGAGTCTAGACTTAAGTGATGGAAAAAAATGTCATTTATGCCAATTAAGTTTAAAAGTGAGTTATGGGTATATTTCCCTCCCTCCCTCCCCTAGACACCCACCCTCAGCTGATTATTAAACCTTTACCATCACACCCTTGCACTGGAACCCTTAGAAGAGGAGACAGTAGCAGCTCTGCTCTCTCTAGACTCCAGAAGAATTGTTACCCCCCAACACTTCCTTAGAACCTGAAGGGATCACTTCTTCAGGGGGTGGGCTCTTGGGTCCTGTGCTAGTCTCACTATCGGGGAGAGGGGCATGTTCACCAGGCTCAGCTCAACTCCAAAGTTGAAATTGACCAACAAGTCCCAGTTCCCATTTTCATGAGCCAAGTGCTCTTGCCTTAGTCAGTTTGTAGTAGTTCCCATAGTTTTAAGTTATAGAAGGAACCAGAATGCAAACTTCGTCTCCTAGTGACTTGCTTGCAAGGAATGATATGTAGCTCATTTTGGAATCTTGAAAATTTCAAAATACAGATAGTATATTGATGAGAGTGCTAGTTTTGGAGTCAGAGGACCCGGGTTCAAACATTATCTTTGATTCTACCCAGGTGAACTTGAGAACTTCATCTTTCTAGGCCTTGGTTTCCTCATCTATACAATGAGGACACTGGATCAGATGACATTTCTTTCAGACTCTACATCTTTGGCCCTGTGGTCCTGGAGAACTTCAGCTTCACTAGTTTCTAGCTCAAATTGCATGTTTGTTTTAATATATCTATAACTACAACCCATTGAAGATCAGCCCTATGATGCTATATGCTGTATTACACATGTGTAAGAAAAATGTGATTTTAGATTACTGGAGGACACAAGGAAAAAAGTTGGGGGAAAAATACTACAGGCATCCAGAAAGAAGCAGTGCCAAGTAAATAAGTTTATTCAGGATCTCACAGAATCAAGCAGCTTCTACTATAAAATGAGAAATCTTAGAATATGACATTTCAAAAAATGATAGGCTCATAACCAAGAACTTATCTCACAACACTGAGTATAATTCTAAAGGCTATTTTAATGATTTTTATGAAGATATTTTATCAATTGCATGTAATAAATTTTCTACCATGAGTTTTCTGAAATTATATGATCTACACTGTCTCCCTCCCTACCATTCCTCCCAGTTCCCAGAGCTGGCAAGCAATTTTATCTGGATTATACATGTATTATCATACAAAACACATTTCTATATTATTCATTTTTATAAGAGAATAATCATATAAAGCCAACCCCCCCAAATAAAAATCCAAATAAATTGAAGTGAAAAATCATAGGCTTTGATTTGCATTCTGATGCCAACAGTTCTTTCTCTAGAGGTGGATAGTATTCTTTGTCATTGCCTCAAAATTGTCTTGATTCTAAAGGGCTAGTTTAAAAAACTGATTTTTTAAGCATTTCTGATGAAAAGACTAGATCTAGCTCATCAGACACTGAAATGTAAGCACAAGTCCAAAGAAACCTAGAAAGGGAATCTGTTTGGCCAATTGGAAAGTTTATATGATGATGTAGTGTTAACATTGATAAAGGAGATGAAAACAAGCATCTTTTCAGAATAATAATGTTATTAATATTAAAGGATATTTAAAAAGTTAAAAGAGAAAAACTCATCCTGGGGGTAGAATTTGTTTTGATGATTCTAAGAGGGTAAAGGAAATAGAAGGAGGAATACATTAGTGTAGCAATAAAGAAGGGTTGGAAATTGGGGTAAGAAAAGTATGCAAACATGGAGGAAGCAGTATGGGGAGAGGCTATCAGCTAAATCTCATTCTTCTTAGTTGGAAAAAAAGAGGATTGACTACACACTCACAGGATCTGTGTAGAATTCATTAAACTCAACAGAGAAACAAGCAAGGACAGAGAGGTGGTATTCAGGAGGACAATACTAGGGAAGGAATAGCCAAAAGCTAAACAAACTCCTAATTCGGGATAGGGACCATAAGGGTAAGGAAAGAACTGGTCTCTAAGAGGGTGCCTTGGATTAGTGGTGTCAGACTGAAATAGAAAAGTTCTCTACTGGCTGTATATTGACTAACACCCTCTTCCCTCCCCCCCTCCCATTTAACCTTATCTCTTGTTGTATTTTATTTTTATTTTGTTAAACATTTCTCAATTACATTTTAATCTGGTTCAGGCAGCTTGGGAGTTTTATAGCCATTTGCAGCCCATAGGCCACAAGTTTAACACCTTTGTCTTAGATTGCTTTTTATATAATTGGGGAATGGCTGAGCAAATTATTGTATATAAATGAAATAAACAATTATTGTTCTATAAGAAATGAATGGAGGAAAAGTTCCAGAGATTCCTGGTTACAGAGTAGTGTGAGAACCAAGAAAACAATTTAAACAAGGCAGAAACTATAAAGGAAAACAACTTTGAAAAACTTAAGAACTGTGACCATGCTCTACACAATGAATAAGTCTCCAGAAAACCAATGATAAAATGTTACTCACCTGCTCACAGAGGATGGACTAAAAGTACAGGAACATATATTTTTTAATTGACATAAATTTGTTTTGCTTGACTATGCTTATTAGTTATTGGCTTCCCTTATTTCTCTGGCTAATGTGGTGGTGATTATGGGGAACTCATAGGGATAAAGGTTTAGCAATAGTGATACCAAAAAAAACCAAGTCTTTGTAGCCTTTTTTTAAAATTTGGAGAACAGAAAGAAGTTTAGAATCACAGACAAGGGTAGTTTTGAAAAATTTAAATTTATTATACTTTTAAAAAAGCAAGTAG
Organism: Monodelphis domestica; assembly: GCF_027887165.1. Classification (NCBI taxonomy): domain Eukaryota; kingdom Metazoa; phylum Chordata; class Mammalia; order Didelphimorphia; family Didelphidae; genus Monodelphis; species Monodelphis domestica. The sequence goes on from NC_077230.1 coordinate 317,161,485, forward strand.
TTTGAGAGGTCTATGGTTTCATATAAAATCCCCCCTTTGGGTCCTACTATGTATTTGGGGTGTATGGGGTGCTCAGGGAGGGGTAGTATCTCTGGTATGGAGGGCTTGTCCTGTCCTCTTAGGGCAGCTCTCCAGCCTCTGACCCTCACCTGACACCCAGCTCTCACTTGTGGCTCCCAGTAGCTGCTAGCATGCGGCAGCGGCCACACCCCGGGCAACGGCTTCGACAGGCTGGCCAAACCTTGTGAGGGTAGCCATTGGGTCATCGACCCATGGTGAACCAGGGCTTTGCTCACCCAGCATGTGAAGACTGCTCCCTCGGAACAAACGGGAGAAACCAACAAGAAGGTTCAACGGCTGAGATGGCGATGCAGCAAAGCACTGTGGAGTGCTCAGGGCATGTTGGAGCACAAAGGACAACACGGCCATCCAATGTAGCTGAGGAAGTCTCCAGGTGTAACGATTTTTCGTGCCACTGGACCCAGGCTTCCAACGCTGAGAGAGTAGGACTGTCTCTGTGCATCGACTTTTCCACTTAAATCTCCTTCACGCACAAGTGTCTTTGTGCACACTCATCTATACACCATAGATGAAAACGCACAAAGACAATCATCATCCTCGGTTACCGAGAGACTACTACTACTACTACTACTACTACTACTACTACTACTACTACTACTACTACTACTATGTATTTGGAAATGCTTTTTTGGTGTTTAAGGTCAGAATTTTTTTTTGAAAGGCCTTGTTGCTTCAGAAGGATAAACGAGGTCCAGAGATAATTTCATAAGGCAAACTTTGGATTAATTTAAGGAAAAGCTTCCTAACAATTAGAATTATCAGAAAGTGTAAAGAATTGCTTCAGGATGTAGTGAGTTCTCTCCCACAGGTTTTTACTCAAAAGCTAGATGACTACTCCTCCCTGAGAATTTTGTAGAGAGTTTCTTAGTCAGGTATGATTTAAACTAAATGGCTTGGGGGGAGGTCCCTTCCAACTTTGAAGTGCTATGATTCTGATGTCATATTCAAATACCATGAACCCAGCTCTTAGCATATACATACATCCCAACTCATTACTTGACTTAATTTATAATGGTTCTTGTTGACCCTTGTAGATAAGTCTAATTCATCAGATCATAACCTTAGCTCACTTTACTTCCATAATTTAGAACACCTTACACCAGGATTCAGCAAGTTCTTGAGATAGACTATTCCAAATTGCCATTTGTTCATTCCCTTATGAACCATAAAGCAGGTTTGTTTTTTTAACTGGCCCCTATCAATTTTATGGCATGGCCTTTTACTTCAGCTTCTACTACTTAGCGTTTCTCTAAAACCTTAGTCACTGTACCTAGGAAATAAATACATCCCAAAATACCAACCTCACTATTTTTCATTCCACTATTATGGTTTCATATCACTGGTTCTCAAAACTTTTCCAAATCTGAATCTTTAAAAATATACAGGTCCCCTTTTCACAAGCTAGCCCTCCCTTAAGGTGACCTGAAAGGGTTCACTGACACAAGACTGAAATTAAGAATGGGATAAAAAATAGGTTGGGATAGGTTTGGAACACTGAATGAGAGGAAGAAAAGTGACTGAAATAGGAGAGTGTTGAAAACAATCTTTGCCTGGGATGCTTTTTATACTGATGTCTAGTTTTTGATCCAGTGTCTTTGTTTACCCTGACCTCCTTTACCAATGTACTTTTTTTTTTTTGGTATCTCAAGTCTGGAGCTCTTAACATCATAGGTTTTAAGACAGGAGGATTACTATCTTTTGAGGAAGGGTAAATATTAAATGATTTCTATGATTCCAAATTGTAGAATTTGGATTCTGGGTTGTATGCTCATCGAATAACATAGTATTATGCACATTTATGAGAATACCCTTATCACCCACTTACAATTTTTTGTGATTTCTCAGAACACTCTTTCACATTGTCTACATTCTTCCCTGGGTTGTGAAGAAAGTCCCTTCTAAACGTCAAACTATATAAATGAGCTATTATTCTAACAAAACTGAGTTTGTCATTCTCTAATCTCATTCAATTCTTTTACATCTATATGCTTTTGCTCATATCCTATCTCACTTCTCAGACTAATTCTATTCCCTAGGCCTATCATTGAAATCCTTCAAGATTCGGGTCAGGAACCAACTCTGCCATGAAACTCTCCCAGATATATCCCTTGAGAAATGGTCTTGGAGACTGAACCCCGCCTTTGTCCTATTATTGACATTCATCTGTACTATGGTTATTTGTATTGTCTAGTCTTCTCTTACAAGATTTTAAGGCCCTTGAGGGAAAGTCTGTTTTATTTCATTCTTGTACAGTTGACTGTCAGAATGGTGCAGTACACATACAGATGCTCGAAAAATGGCTAAGGAGCTCCATTCAAAATTAAATAGTTGAGGTCAATTTTAGATTAGGAAAAAATTTAGGTGCTGAAGCTTTTATTAAAAAATAAGAGGTGCTACAAAGATTTGATTGAAATTTTTATTTTAACTTTTGTGATATTGTTAGCAAATTGTTTTTACTGTTTCTCAATGGTAAGAACTTGTGACTTGTAGTATAATACAAAATATTCCCCTTTAAAGTTTTAAACATGTCACCAGTCACTAAATACAAGGTTAGATTTCCTTACAAGTGACTTTCGTTAAAGGGTTTTTCTATGAATCGAGGAAAATATTTTCGGTAAAGACTATGGGCAGGCCTTCATTACCTGGAGGGTGAGAAATGGAACACATTTGGCTGGCTTCTTCCTACTTTCAATATCTGGGGTAAGTTTGTTCATATCTAGCCTCAGAAAGGTGTGACCCCGAGGCAGCCTCTCCCTAAATGGGTAAACAAGGCAACACACCAAGTGCTGGTATGCGTGAAATCTAGATCGGCCATTAAGAGTTCTCCTTACCTACCCTCCTCCCTCTGGGTGTGGAGGCACAGGGTGCTGAAACTCGGGCTTTACACCATTCCCCACAGGGATGTTTACCACACACAACAGGGTGAGTATACAAGGGCCAACCCCTGAAAACCTCATCTAAGGGGCCTGGCCCCAGCTCGCCTCGGCGAGATCTCCGACTCCAGACGGGAGCCCTCGGCTCCATCCGGGGGTCTAGCCCCCTCGACGGGCACGGGGCGCCAGAAGAGAAAGAGCAGGGATCGGGGCGGAGACTGATGGCTGGTCACAAACAAGCCCCGCGATCCCCTCCCCCAGGCCCGGGATCCGCCTGCCGCTGGGGCCCGGCCCAGGGGAGGCTGACTCCTCCCGCTAAAGCGGCGGCGGCGGCGGCTGTCCGGCCCCCTTTCCAGTGTGTCGGCCTCGCTCTTGCTCCCCCCTACTGTCACCCGCCTCCCAGGCCCTCAGCTGCTCACAGTCACCTCAGGGAAGGGGGAGGGGGGGGAAAGGCAAGCTCGGCCCAACCTCCATTTTTCCCCGACCCCCATCACCTCCAAAAGCCAAGGAGAGAGGCTGCCTGCCCCCGCCGCGCAGGCTCACAGCCTCGGCCGCCCCTAGTGCGCCTCCCCTCCCCCACCCAGCCGCCCCTCTCCGCCCCTTCCCGGAGCCCGCCCGAAGCCCGCCTCCGCGCCTGCCCACCAGCCCGCTTGCTCTCTCGCTAGCTCTCGCGCGCACCCGGGCGCCTCGCCTTCGCGCGTGCTCAATAACTGTCCCCCGAGCTGACCGTCCCACTTCCCCCGCCCCTCTGCTGTTTGAATATTCTAATGAGGGAACAGTCCATGACCTATAGGAGAGCAGGGCGGTGTGTCACATGGCACGGGGACGTGTCAGGGGGGCGGAGCCCGAGCAGCCCCTGCCCGAGTTAAAACCGGAGTGTGAGAGAGAAAAGCGCTTCAGTAGCGAGAGGGGCCGAGAAAGTGGTGACACCGCCGGGGAGCGGGGGGAGTCCCTGAAACTTCTCCCAACAGCCCCAGGGCCAATTTCCCCCCCTCAGCCCAACCCCCTCTTCGCCAGCTCCCGAGTCCCCACTCCCTGCGCCGGGGGTGGGGTGGGGAGCCAGGCCCGTCTCCCGCTGGGACACACACAGGGGCCGGGAGCGGGGACGGGACCCCCGAGGCGGGTGGACGGACGGACGGACAGGCAGGCAGGCGGACAGACGGCCGGGCGCCCGGCCCAGCAGGCAGGCAGGAGGAGGAGGTTGGGGGTCCGGCGGGGCGGCCAGAGGCGAGGGGAGTTTCCTCTCAACTATCAAGGGGAAAAACTCCCCTCTGCCGGAGGAGAGACCCCGACCGTGTTTTCCTCCCCGGGGCCGCGCTCCCCCACCCCACGTAGCGGCGGCGGCCGCAGCCGCCGCCGCCTCCACCTCCTCCACCAGCTCTACCACTACCACCATCTCCTCTTCCTCCACCACCTCGGGCCCCGGTGTCCCCGGCCAGCACTATGCCCATCTTACTGTTCCTGATAGACACGTCCGCTTCTATGAACCAGCGCAGCCATCTGGGCACCACCTACCTGGACACGGCCAAAGGCGCGGTAGAGACCTTCATGAAGGTACCGACTGACCGAGCCCGGTGGCAAACACGGCCAGGGCGGACCCGGGGAGCGGACGAGGAAGGGGTGGTGGTGGTGGTGGTGGGGTGGAGAGGGTGTGGGGGAGACCTGGCTGCGGGAACAGCCAGGCGTGGGGACCCCCCCCCTCCCGCCACCCCCGCGGGCGAGCAGGCGGGCGGGCGCTGGGGATCCGGGGTCGGGCGGGGGGCTCTGGGCGCAGAAGGGAGCTGGGGGATGGTGGGGGAAGGACGGGGTGGACCCTGCGTGTGTGCTGTACGGTGGGGAACGGGGTGGCTCGGTATGCCTGCGATGATGCCTCGTAACCCAGGCTGTATGCTTTCCTCTGCCCGCCCTGTTCTCTCTCTTCCTCCCTTCCTCCCGCTTCCTCGCAGCTCCGTGCCCGGGATCCAGCCAGTAGAGGAGACAGGTATATGCTGGTCACTTTCGAAGAGCCTCCTTATGCTATCAAGGTAATAGCCCCCGCCCTCCCTCCGTTCCTCTACCCCTGGTTCTCTCGCCTTGCCTTGCCTTCCTTATTCCTTCCTCTCTCTCGCCCTGCTCCCCCTCCCCCCTCCCCATTCACCCTTCATTATGCTCCCCTCCCCCATTCGCCGTGGCTTCGGGCCCTTTTCTCTCTTCGTTTTTTCTTCCCGTTTCTCGGCCCCCGCCTCCTCCCACCCCTGCCCTCGATACTTCTGGGGCCAAGTGGAGTGGAGCGGCCGCGGCCTCCTGCACGCCGCCCGGATCGGGCAGCCCGCGGCGGCGGCGGCGGCGGCACTGCTATCAACATGGCCGACATTTCCCCCTGTGTGGTGTGAGCAGCAGCGGCAGCGGCAGCAAGGCACTGTGGGGGATATTTATTCAAGTTAGAGAAGTGACAGCGGCGGCAGCGGCAGCAGCAGCAGCACCACCAGCAGCAGCAGCAACAACTCGAGCTCAAGTTTTGCATTAAAGGGAAATCGGGTCTCGAGCTGCTTGTAGGAACCTGCGTGTCCGCTCCAATCCCTGTCTGGCCGCCAGTTTGAGGGCGGCGGGGCACGGGAGAGGAACTTGTGCACTCCCTCTTTTTTGGGAAGAGTTTGGAGGAAAAGACCTTAGTAGAGCTTCAGGCTCTCGGAGATAGACCGCCAGGGAAGCCGCTGCGCCCTGCTTATCTGCAGGACCCCCCCAACTGCCCAGGGGACTTGGTCAGGCCTTTCCTGGGGGAACTTGGCATTCCTCACGGCTCCAGGAAGTGTCCTTTAGAGGGACAGGCACATGGAGAGGCCTGTGGAGGTGTGTGTGGGTGGGTGGTTGGATTTTCCCAAATAATGTGTTGTGTGAACAGTCTAGGTAAGGCAGAGCAGCTGTCTTGAGATCAACTCACTGAAAGAGCTGTCCATGTGTACCTGTCTGCATTTAGTAGTTGAAAAATAAACAATCTTGCATTTCTCTTTTCAGGCTGGATGGAAAGAAAACCACGCCACCTTTATGAATGAACTGAAAAACCTTCAAGCTGAAGGACTTACGACTCTTGGCCAATCCCTAAGGACAGCTTTTGATTTATTAAATTTAAATAGATTAGTAACTGGCATAGACAACTATGGGCAGGTAGGTTGAATATTAAGGCGTGGAAACTAGTTCATTTTCCTTTTTTCTGAAGAAACAGTTCCAGTTCAAAAACTATTTTCATAATATGAAGTTTTAAAATGTACCTGTGCTCAAAGCATATTTGAATGGGGGGGTAAACATACACATATTAGAGGCACCCTAAGAATAGTTTTGTTCCCCTCATGTTATTTTTTAAAAAGCATTTGTTTTCTGAACTTGAATTCTTTATTTAATAAGATGACATTTTCCTACCCTCATACAGTTTAACAATACTGAAATTTGTGATTAAGATGAGGAAATTTTGTGTATTTCCTAATATTACCTGCTTATTATAGTGCTCCACTTTAATCATGTGTTTACAACTTTTGCACTTACTGAGGCACAGGCATTATTAGGTCCTCAGTGGCTTTCTTCATTCTATTTGTAAAAAAAACAAAACAAAAACAAAACCCAAACAGGGAACTTGCTCTCTTCTGTACCAGTGCTTATCCATTCCATGTATGTCACTTGTCTGAAGGGTAAGAAAAGTATATTTTCACATAAGTGCAGACATCTTTTGATTTTTGAATACATTAGGGTTTCTAAGCTTCCTTTGAAGGATCCAGAATTGGCTTCTGTTGTTTTTAGTGAACTAAACTGTTAGGTCCAGATGACAATCTTTTGCTCTTTCTTAAGAGCTTTTTTCCTTCATTCAACCCCTTGGGTTTCTCTGGAAACTGAAGAGCCCTTAACCCCTAAGTCCCTGTATTACAGCTGCTGCTCATCAATATGAGGATCAGACAAGATCTCTTGGAGCCTGGCAACACCATTCTCTAATCAGCGTGATGGTTCGATATGGAGTAATCAAGGTGCTCCATTAAAACATTCCATGAGACTGCTGGCCTGAGAAATAAAAGATCTAAGACCCAAGAGGTTCAGATGTTACCTAGAAGTGCACTGCACTCCTACCACAGGGACCTGTTATATTTAAATATCTGCCTTTGCTCCACTCAACTCCCATGAACCATGACTGCCTGTTAGTAGGACTGTTGTCTGCCACTTTGCTTCTTACAAACTAAATTTACTCTATAGGAGAAGGAGCACACCTGAATTCAGTATAATTTTTGGTGTTCACGTAGGGAAAAGTGATATATATGCTCACAAGGCTATATACTATTCTAATTATTGAAAAATTAACCTCAAAATTAGTTTTGAGAACATAGCCCTCAATTTAATGTGTCATTTCAGAATCATCTTTTTACCTAGCTGCATTCGTGTTCTCTTATGTTTTATCTGTTTTTCCTTTTGTACCTATTCCATTCTAGGCTCTTCTCTACTCCCCACCTCTAACTTCTCAATCCACTTTCTGCTAGCTTTTCAGTTAATGTCTCCTTTTTGGCCAAGGAATGTGTGAGTTTGGAATTGATTGCTGCTGTGAAAGGATAATTTTCTTTGTATTTTCTTATGTAGTGATACATAACATGGCTTCTTGTGGATTCAAAAATTCATCTAATGGAATATGCCACCCTTTGTTTCATATTTTCATATTGTTTATGAAAACTATCAGATCTTTTTTACTTCTCCATCACATTTCATCAATTCAAAATGAATGTTATTTGAGTATTAATAGTTTTTTATATGTAAGAAATAGACTAATTGCACAGAGGAACTTATTTTAATTTTCTGTCTTGCTATTTCCAGATAGGAACTTTTGACTGTGAACTCAAACTTTATTGATAAAGTTTTTGGAGTATGATGTTTTCTGTATTTGGCATAGGGAGAATAGGGGAAGAGCCCTTGAGATGAGATTGCAGGTTTTAGGATGTTTGAATTTTGCAGGGACGTGGAGAATTGATGTAGGTGAGTAGTACAGCTCTTAAGCATGAGTTTAGAGCACCAAAGCCTTACATACAAGATACTTCATGATGATATAAAGGTCAGCTTGGCCTCTCAAAGGCCATGTCAGTTCATCATAAGCTGTGGCTTGTCCTGGCTAGCTTGAAAGTGTATTTTCAAAGGTCATTCTTAAGTTCAGAGAGTCATCATTAGAAAGTTGGCCATTAAATGGAGAATTTTTTTTGTGCCCCATTAACTCAAAAATTTAAGGCTTAATAATACTCATCTAACTTGAGGATGGTGTCTCCTTGTCAATAAAATGAATCCTGAAGCTTGGATTCAAGAAGTTTATATAAATGCTGTTAAGTGTTCTACAGGTAGAGAAGAAAATTAAGACATTAAAATAGCTGAAAAACAATTTTTCAAATGAAAGCTCACATGAACTTTAAGGGAGTAATGCACTAAAGAAAAATACCTCTTTAAGCAATTCTGCTCAGGAATATTTAGTTCCTGACTTAAATATTTCAGAATACATAAGTATAGTTTTCCTTTTTGCCCAGGTATGTTTGTTATGCCTGAAGTCAAGTGGGCTGAAGGAAATTCTAGGGGGACCTTTGTCAACTTTTGAGAAATTCTAAGATTCCTGCAATTCTAGCAAACCTTAAATTAGGCAGATGTATAAGTAGTCTTAACTAGCTAAAGTATGGTTGATAAAGGTCCCTCAAAATTTCCTTCAATGGTAGATAAAAGTCCATTATGGAATATTTTCAGATTCTTATGTGTCTGTCAAACTTCTTGTGTTACTTTTAAGCTAGATATATATAAATTAATGGGATTTTAAACTAGAAGAGATCTCCAATCATTTTTTCAAACCTTTTTTTTTTAAACAGATGAGCAAAATAGATTTCAAAATAAGCTGCTTTAAGGTCTTAAGGCAGTGGGTGAGAGTACCAGAATTCTAACATCTTCAAATCAGAAATCCAATGTTTATATGTGTGCATATATATATATATATATATACACACACACACACACACACACATTCATGCAAAAAATTTGCCATTTCCTAATGTGTGATTTGAACCAAAGAACTGATAGAAAAAAAATTTTTTTTTTACATCTACACATTTTTCATTTATTGGTTCCTCTAATTAGCAGTTGTACAAATAAAACACCTATTTTGACATTGACCTTGGCACAATCTACTGGTAAATATTCTGGAATTGAAGCTCTTAAGGAAAGAGGAATATTTCTGATTGATAATCTCTGAAAATATATGCCCAGCCTTCTCCAATAATATGTACGAAGCACCACTACTATCCACAGTTGAATATACTTGATCAGAAAAGTATTCAATCAATTAAATGAATATATTTTTCAATTCAGGTGATTTTCCCCAAATATGAAAATAATGTGGTAGCAAAATTTTTCTTTAATTATAGCAACATCTTGAGTGTAATGACACTTCATAGGCACTTAAAGCATCTTTAAAATTACTATTGGAGATCAGTTTTAAACTAAAGTATTCAAATGTATATACTTTTAAAGTATTCACTTTATACTTTTACTAAAGATCTGAATCTCTCCCTTAATATGTAAAATTAGGGCATGTTTAAAACTTGAGATCTAAGTTAAAATGTACTTCAATCCTTAATTTTCCAGTTCCTATTATTATTACTTTTTAGTGAAACATTTTCGAAAGAATTTCCAAGTTATATTCCTTTAGATTTTCATCTTTTGAGGTTATTCTTGTCTGAAATCTGACATTTCTATCTGTCCCAAGTTTGGTATTTCTTCAATTCCCTTAATTAGTAAATGAAATTACTCCTTTCATGCTGTGCAATTTACCTACTTAACCATTGCACTTTTGAAAAAGTAATGCTTTAGTCGATAGGTAATATTAAAAATTATGTATTTTGTAGTGGATAGAATTCCTGTTCAACCTTGGTATTGGGAGGACCCAGGTTCAAATCTTAACTTTCACCCAAATTGAAGGCAAATCTATTAACTTTATGTTGCATCCAGGAAACGTAAAAGACTTAAGTTAAAGATGCATTGGTAGAGGGCTTTATACTGTGGAAATCACAGTTGAAATTTAAAAAAATTTCTTAAACTTTGATAGCCCTGTTAATTTTTTATATAAATTAAAATTTTGAATGCCTAGTTATTATAATTGTTAAGATATTTTAGTGAAGATGAAACCAGATCAGGTAATGCGTGTATATTGTGGAATTCCATTTTAAAATTTAACCATTTGGGAAAAAATGGACATGGGTAAAAATGCTCTAGTTTTTTTTCTTGCAATATTCCATTTGTTCCCCAAGTGATGGAGTTCAGAATACCCAAATAGATCTTTAGGTAGAATTACTTCATTTAAACATCTTTTCTCCTGTTTAACATAATCAATGTAAATGATGGATAATTTTATCTCTATCCATGAAACTGAACTTTGAGCAGGTATCCATCCTGTTAATGTATCTTCCTCTTTTGCCATACTAAAAATCTGTTCTTTTTGGGGGGAGTTGGTGTATATGTACTCCTTTAGGTCTTTGACAATTTTCCTAAAGCCAATGACTAGTACTGTAAAAGGTTGTTTTTTTGTTTTGTTTCACTACAGCCTTCTCCCCCCTAAAGAAAATAAATCAGAAACAATTTAATATTCTATATTCATGAAAAGAATTTAAACCATTAATGTAATGGTAAATAGAGATCTATCCTTGTACCTTTTCACTTCCCTTAGTTATTTTCCTTGTTTCATATAGCTACATATATTTTATCCAGAATTAATTTTTGTCTTAGAATGTGGGTTTTCCCCACATTTCCCACATGTTGGGGTATTTTGGCATAGTGAGAAGGGCATTGTGCCCATGGGCTTTGGGGATTGGATTAGTGCCCCAACTCTAATTGATTTGTGTGACTTTAGCCAAAATACTTTATTAACCCTTCTGTTCCTCAGTTTCATTTACTATAAAATAGAGATGATGCAGCCTGCTCTACTTATGGGATTGTTGTGAGAATCATGGGACAATTAGGATTTATTTTAAACTATAAAATGCTATATAGATATAAGCCAAGGTTATAGATTTAGAAGAAGGGTTTTTTTAGATTATCCAGCCCAACTCCCTCATCTCATGTATGCAAGAAGAAATTAAGACCCAACAAGATTAGGACAGTTTGGCAAGTAACTGAACTGAGATTTCACAGAGTTCTTCCGACTACAAAACTGATATACTTGGGTCATAAGATAATAAATTCTTTAAGGTCACCTGGTTTTATAGGTACTATTCTCATCTAATTTAGTTTTAGTTGCATGCCAGTGGAAGTCATGGGTTATTTTTATCAATGGTTTTGCCCAACAGTCATCTGATTTTTTTGTTTGTTTATAAATGGAAGCAGTAAACATTTTCTGCTTTGTATACTGAAAAATACCTAGTTCTAAACTGAAAGCACATGTTTTCACCAGACTCTGCAGTGTAGTAGAAATACACTAATCAAAAGTCAATGTGAAGAATCTTGACCAAAGAAGTTTGTCATTTAAAAAGCATATAATAAAACTGATTTTTTTCTTCCTTAATAAGACCACATATGTGGAAATACCGATGTTAGTGACATTTTTTGCATTTCAAAAATACCCTTTGTTTAATAGATAAATAATTATTTTCTTACTCAGGAAGACCTTCAAGCAGTTTTAGACAACACATTGTTTAAAATGAGGCTCACTTGTAAGAAAGATGAGGTCTAAGCCTATAATGGCTATGATTCTAGATTTACTGTTTTAGTACATTGTTTAGTTGAGTCCAACTTTCCTGACCTTATAGTTTGTACTGTCCATGGAGTTTTCTTGGCAAAGATACTGGAATGGTTTGTCATTTTCTTCTTTGTTACACTGTTGTACTATGAGCTACTAGGGGAAGAGAAGTTTGAAATGTTGGGGTAGGAGATTTCGAAGAATTGAGTTAAAAAAAAAATTACTTTTCCAAAGTATTGAAAACATTCTCTAGTACATATTTCAAGTGATCTAGAATTTTTCAGATATTTTGGAAATCACTGTCATTGTTGAAAGATGACTAGTCAGTAAAATAAAAGTGCTTTTCCCTTTTAGTTTAATAAATCACAGTTCCTGTTTTAAATATAAATGTGTAATTAGTTACTAAGGTATTTAAAACTCAAGCTTGAAGGTAAAATAAGTGTTAAATTTGAATGAAAGTAAATAGAAATACTCTTAAAAGATTTTTTTAGCGAGAAAGTCAAAATGAGAAAAATAGATAAAAATCATTTGGTATAAATTTTTTCATTTTAAGTTTTAATTATAGAAATTCCTTGTCTTATAATTTGTAAAAATCTTGTGATTTGATGTCTATATTTTAAATAACTTAAACACATTTTTCATGATACTAAATCACCTTGATTTTGGAGTATGGTCCTGTTTGTGGGAAGGGAGAAAAGAAAGGAACACTCAGGCCATCTATTATTACCCATTGTTAGTTTGAAGTAACAAAGCCTAATTTAAGTATACTTCACTGAAAAACAAGTGTTCTTTAAAGCAACTCTCTTTTATTGTGCTTAGGAATTAGAATTTGAGATAATTTAGGTTGACCTTTTATACCAGAGGAGACAACAACCCTAGAGGTAAATTTCTCAGACTTGTGGAAATTAGGTAAATAAGTTATTTTGTGTTTTTTTTAATTGAAAAGCACAATTAAAACATCTCCATTATATTCTATTAGGTTGTAAAAGCAAGATATTTTTATTGATAAAGAATTCTACTCATCTCTTTTTTTATGATGAACATTCAATAGGATTTTTTTTTCTAGTTTAGTTAAATTGTTTTCACTGAGGCAAGTTGAAATAACATTATGGTTAAAGATTTATAAATAATATTAAATTATAATTTAAATTTTTAAGGGAACTTGTATGTTTGAAGGCACACTATAATATCAATTTTTTTCTAAAGTTAGGAAGTTATTAACTCCCTATATTTCAACTGAAGCTGACAAACTTAATTTTCCCAAAGTTATATGTGAAATATAACAGCTGTATTATATATGAGTGACAACTCAAGTTTAATATGTGGTTTTTTTTAAAAGAAGCCAAAACATTTCCCCTTTGAAATCCATATTGTATTGAAAGATGATAACTCTTAATTGTAGTAGTATTAGAACAAAAAGTCTAGGGGGGGAAGGTATTTTTTTGTGTGTCTTGGTTTTAGAAAATTCCTTCATACTATGCTAGATTTTATCACTGAAAGCCCAAATATGAAGTGATTTCAAGGCTTTTACTGAGTTCTTAACAAGATAAAAGGTTACTCCTCTTTAAATATATTTGTGAGAGTAGCAGACAGGACTCCTAAAAGATAGTATGTAGGTGAAAGTAAACCATTTTATTAAGTTGTAGTCAACTATTAAAGTCTCAGAAGGAATCTATTGCCACATTAATCATGTATATTCTGTTCCTAGACACAGTTTATACAAAGTGACTTCAAACTGCTTTGCAAAATAAAGGATTTTATTTAAGGCTGAAGTTTAACAACTAAAATTTACAAGAGATTTCTACATTGAGGCTTCATTCTTAGGATCCATTTTTAATTTGATAACCATCATATTATTCTCAGTTGTAGGTATAATATAATCACCAACATAGGTTTTTTTCCTTCCAGGATTTGAGTTTAGGTCAAAGAACTTGTACCATAGTTATATAATCTTATAAATCCTTTTTATTATATGGTAAATATTAAGACATCTCTACATAGATTTTTATGAAGGTTAAAAAAGTCTAGTGTAATAATGTGCTTTTCTTGTTGTTTTGGTAGAGCAAAGTATTTTCTTCATGTTAAATTTACCACCATAGATGAATAATGACTATTTGTATTTCAGAGACTTTTAAAACTATTTAAGTAGATTATAATTTATAAAAAATGTATTTGTTGAGTGAATCTGTACCAGAATATTCAAAAGATGTTCTTCAGGGTTCCTTAAATTAAGTGGAGAAGATCATGTGAAATGTAAAAACAAATTCCATCACCACCCATTTTTAAAAACTTAAATTTTATATCAATTTTTAATTTCTCCCTGTCAAATAGTCTATTAGGATTTCCCCCCTCTGTGCTTCATACTAATAATAGTAGATCTCTACATAGCACTTTAAGGTTTGCATACATACTTTGATGTGAATAGTAAAAGTATTGTCCCCATTTTATAGAATCAGAATTTAGGATCAGGGAAGTTTATTGATTTGGCTATTGCTCATATAGTCATTGAAGTTAGGGGGATATTGAACTTCAAGCCTTTTAACTTCCAAGTCCAACAATCTTCACTAGTATTCTCATTGATGAATAATTTTATAGGATTTCCATCTCATCATAGTGCTGACTTAGTTGTTTGATGATTCTTAATATACATTTAGAAGTTCCTTTTAAAATAATAATTTTTGCATGTAACACTTTTAGCTAATTGTGCTTACCATCTTTGTGCTATAGCAGTCTTGAGTAAGGAGACTAGTAAAAGTGCAGTTCACTCATTATGTTTTGTTTTTGTCATTATGTGCCATCCACATTTATATGTCAGTTTATAATAACATTGTAAGTTGAGGTTTGCAGAAATTGGTCTCTCTTGACACACTTGTCCATTGCAGAGATCTTTTCACTTAAAAAAAATTTTTTCCCTGCCACGTTTCTAACTTCTTAGTGTGATTTGTGTATTCTTTCATGGTTTGAATTCTTTTTCATTTAGAATTGTCTATCCAGGGGGCAGCTGGGTAGCTCAGTGGATTGAGAGCCAGGCTCAGAGACTGGAGGTCCTAGGTTCAAATCTGTCCTCAGACGCTTCCCAGTTGTGTGACCTTGGGCAAGTCACTTGATCCCCCTTTGCCTAGCCCTTACCACTCTTCTGCCTTGTTGATTCCAAGATGGAAGGTAAGGGTTTAAAAAAAAAAGAAGTGTTTATCTACTTATTAAGTATTTATATAATTATAATAACTTTATAAATAACATTTACTTATCATACACTGATATCTTCCCAATGCCAATCAGCCTGTCTTTAGATTGAATGTCAGACTTGTTTGCCTCCCAATACTTTTTCATTTTCTGCCATATCTAGAAATCTGTTAATTCTATGGTAATTGTATCTAAACCTATCAGAGTTCAGTTTAAAGGTGAATATTTTAAGATGTTTCAAATTATTAATCATTTCAGATATATCATTTATGTTCTTTTCCTTTGATGCATTAATACTAACATTATTAATTATTGAGTTTCCTACCATTAATTTTTTTTGTAGAACCATGAATGATACTTTAATCCTTCTTAGACTTAGATTTCTTAATATTTGATCCATTATTTAAACAAAGTCCTGAATGCCACTAGTAGAACATTATCTTCAGTGTGTGACTTGCTTCTCTTCCCCTCTCCTGTCCATTTCCTCCATCCCTATTATTCCACTCAAAAGTATTTCTGAACTGGGATAATGGGGTCTAATCTGGATATTGTTCCATTTAAAATTAATCTGAAATTCTGAGTTGCTTAAATGTTTAATTTAAATACTTCTTAGCTGTATTCCAATTACTTTGATGTTTAAACATTAACACTTAATTATGCTCCCCCGCCTCCCCCCTGCCTGCCTTTTGGGGTAAAATTCAAAATCTTCAAATCTTGATTTCTTAAGGTGAATTACTTAAAATTTAAAAAATTTCATAGGATCAGATTTAGGACCGGAAGGAATTGATAAACTTGTACTAGAAGTCCCCTGAGTGCCTTTCTGCTCTGTTACCTAGAATCTTAAGAGTGGCTGGAGGTACTTGGAGATCATTAAATGGCTTGGTCAGGGGTCATGTGAGCTAGAATGTTTCAGAGACAGATCCTTCTGACTTCCAGGCTAGCTCTTGATCCACTATACCACACTACCATTGGTCTTAAACTAATTTTTAGCAAAACTATTGAATATTGAAAAATGGACTGTGTAAATAATAATATTGGTCTTGGGAAATACAAGTGAATACGTATGTAATGATTGTGACCACGACTATTAACATTGTGTATAATTGTTATATTCTGTGGCATTAACTCTGCGATACATTTGATGAGTCAGTAGTTAATATTGCTTCTAAGAAAAACTTCACTTAGTTTAATTTCTATATTGTGTTTCTACTTTCATGGATAGCCACATCTTGTTAGAAAGATAATACATTTGGAAATTGCTTTAGTTTTTTTTCTGAAATTAAAAATGAACATTAGGTAATATTTAATATGCTTGGAATTTAATGGAATCTAATCTCTTCCCTTTTGTAAGGGAGCAGGAATGGGGAGGATTAGAGATGATGAAATGTACACTTCTAAAGCTGATTTAAAAAATGTTTTCTTGCTAAAAAAGTAAGCACTTTTAAGAATATTAAGTATACATTTTCAAAAATATTTTTAATTTAAAAGTTATCAGATCAGCATGGTATAGTAGAAAGAACATTGAATTAGAAGCTGTTTTAGAATATTCTGTTTGAATTTTACTTTGAAAAGTACTAGTGATTTTGGGCAAGTCATTTAATAATTGCCTTGAGCCTCAGTTTCCTCATTTTAAAAATTAGAGTGTTAAACTATATGATTGATCTTTGAGGATTCTTCTATTAGGGAACTCTGTTGTGTATGTGTGTATGAGAAAGGAAAATAGACCCCTTTCCATATTAGGGATCTCTTGTTAAATCTGTATGAACAGTTGGAGGATATAGATCCTGGAATTTCATTTTCTTCTTCTACCCACTGGCCAACATAAATATCTCTTCTTTCACATAAGATTTAATTATCAACTGTGCCTTTTATAGCATATCTAAGTAATTAAAGACATTTTTTATATACATTATTTCAAAGATATTTATATCGGGCTTACATTATCATTTTAAAATTTTGCTTTCATTTTTCCATCCTGATTCCTTAGTAGGTAAGATTTCAAAAAAATTGTCAGAATATTTTCTTTCTAAATTTGACTTATATGCCAGAACCACAAAACATGCAGTAATAAAACAGGGTGATCATTTTTTAATAGCATGTGAATTTAAATTTGTTTTGTAAGTAGAATAGTTAGAAAAACATAAAATGGATCAAATCAACATTTTTTTCTTGCTTATCCACATAGGCATAATGGTTAACAGAAAAATAATCAAATGTTTATTTTCAAGTGTAGCATTAAAATAATGTTGAACTATTTATAATTTTTTAGATATTAATGGTTACATATGTTTTAAAACTTTTTCTATATTTCATAGTCTATTCAGAATACATATTTTAAGTAAGAATGAAGAATAAAAATGATTCTTTATGGTATATATAGAATCCCTAGAAATTTGAGAAAACAAACCTAAAAATGAAAAACACTTGTGGTACTTTATTTTTGAGTTATTTTATTCTTGTACCAAAAATCAAAAGATCATAGACTTAGAGAGCTAGAAAAGACTTTAAAATCCATAATGCTTGTCTTGGGAGGTAATAGTCACACCATCTCATTTTGCAGATTAGAAAGCTGAGGCTTAGAATAGGTACAAAGTAACTTTTTAAAAGTGACAATTATAACATGGAAGATGGGATTTGAACCTAGATCCTGTGACTCCAACCTCAGTAGAGTAGCCTTTTTAATTCTTACTGATCAAGTGAAATTTTCCTAATGATTATTTTTAAAAGTGACTACAAAATAATTTCTAAAAGCCTGAATGAAATTCTGAAGCCTGTATGTTGGTAGATATTTGGAATTCTGTGTGGAAAACTAGTATGTAATTAGCAAAATGAGATAAAACTTGCATTGATGCTCTGTAATTCTGATCTTAAATATGTATTTACATAGATTTGTAAGCATGTTTTGTAGATGTATGACACATCTGTTGTTGAGGTGGAAACTTTTTTGAAAGAGATATTTTGTGATTAAAACAACCTTCTTACCCATCAGAGACCTAATGCTAACTTCACTAAAGGAAGTCCTAGATATTGCTTTTTATTTTTTCTTTCTTTTTTTTCTAAATAAAAGTACCTACTTAAACATAGTAGATGCTTTGGGTAAATATTTAATTCCTTTTTACTTTTTGGATTCTTTGTCTTCTAACTCCAGAATGCAGAAGCTGAGATTCTTGTATATAAATCTATGACTGTCAATTGTGTCTGGTTTTTGGATAGCTGGATAGTGTGTCAGGATATCCTGTTTAGGAAAAAAGTCAGGGAGCAGCAGTCATACTGCTGTCTATAAATGATTTCTGAGGACTAACAGTAATACTCGGACACCCCACCCCCCACCCCCCTCCAGCTGTAGGATTAAGTAGTTACTGAGTTGAAAGTACAAACAAGCTTGTGGGACTACTTCATATTCAGTAACTGAGCCATACAGTTTTTAGATAGTCTGTTTAAAGGGAAGAGCCATCCCTTTGTGTTATTGGTTCATCAGCATATTTGCTCATTAACTATTGCTTTAGAGTATATACTTATCATGAATTCTGCCTTTTAACACCTCTCTTGCTGTCCATTCAATCAACTGTTATGTCCCTTTAGGCCATTTCTTAATACCAGCCAGTTTAAAATTTTGATGTTGGCTATCAAAAATATATGTTAAGAATTTGACAGATATTAAAATTTTGTTACAATTGCTGCCAAAAATTTGTTAAAAGTTTTCTTTGATATAAGCAATTCAACTTGGTTTTAAATTTAAATCTGGTTTTTTTTTTTTGAGGCTGTTGTTATCCTGTAAAGAAATTGCTGTTTGGATTATTTATATTTATTAGTTTGTTTTTGCTTTGCTAACTTAGAACAAAAGTATCCTTTCTCCATCTTTCTTTTCGTAGTTATTTTCAATTACAGCTTTTTTTTGTTGGCTTATATCCAGTTTAATATTATAAATAAGTAGTTAGACTTTCTAAATAAAAACTTGGACATGGAAAATATTAGTGTGTAATATACATATGTGTGTGTATATACATGTATGTATATATACTACATATATAAAATATTTAATTCATATCTATGTCTTTTTATAAAAATGGCTTTAGAGATCATCTAAGAATGTCCCCTCATTTTCATCTGCTTCTGGATTCTGGGTTCTGCCAAATTGTATAAGGAACTTAAATGTTAAAATTTAGTAATTATATAAACCATAGAGTTTGACTTGGAGGACTGTGCATTTACCTGTTTATTATCCATTGTGGGCCAAGAATAGTGAAATTAGTACATGGATAGTACAAGTCATTTATATTTGTATTTACATGGTTTGTATAATACATTACATTTTGTATTGCACTGACACCTGGGATTTTGTATACAACAAATTAATGAAGAATGAAGCCATGCTGAAGATTTCACTCAGGAGGAACTGGAAACCTGTCTATCCAATTAATCACCCACCCTATACTCCCTTCTCATATTGGGTTTAAAGAGCATTATCTCTCAGATTGATTTCTAACCTTGCCTATGTATGGGTTACTTTTCTTGGTTACAGGAAAATAATTAAATATTTTGATTTAAAAGACATTTTCCAATAGTTTATCATGACCGCCCCCATCCCCTCCTAACAAGAAAAAAATAAGAAGATAAAAATTATAGCAATTATAGGGGCCTTACTTAGAAAATCAAGCTACTTTTATTTTGCACAAGGGGAAACTGAAGCCTAGAGAGATTGTGACAAAATGACAAAATGTAGCAGAACCAGGATCAAGAGAACCTCAAATCTCATTTCAGGCCTTGCTAGACTATATGCTTCATTAGAATGGGAACAAATAACTCTGGACTATTAACTGGAGAAGTAAAGTGTTCAGTTTGTCAATGAAAATATCCTTAAGGCTGATGAAAGCAAGATTTGCTATGGATATGAGTAAAAAATGTTATGCATTAGGAATTGATTGTGGATCTACTAAATAGAAATACTTTAAGAGTATACCATCTTTTTCTAGTTACCTGAAAATTTTTTCTCATGATATATTTTATATAAGAACATAAAATGACATTTGGTGATGAAGTTTGAATAGCAAAAAGGTAGTGTGAGTTTTATATGGAAATTTCTTGGCTTTGAAGGCATAGTAAGATGAGACTTAAAATTGGAGTCAGGATATGTATTTTAATTCTGCTCCTGCCTCTCTTTAACACCTATGTGGAAATAATTTTGAAATGTTAGTTACAACTCAACCTAAGTAATTAACCTGGCAAGATTAATTTTAAATCATTAAAAGAAATTATTTCAAAATTCATAGGTAAGGTAACATCCTGAACATTAGTCCTTAAAATTCTGGCCTACTCCACATTAGTGATTATTTTTCCCTGATGGAAACTTGCAACTAATACATAGAAGAGTGGTTAATGTAACTTGTCCAAGTCACTTAGGAAACTGAGGCTTTAATTTTCCCATTTTATAAGATGAAAATGGTAGGGAGTGTGTCATATTTCTATGTGTTTAAAAAAAAAAAGGGAAATTTGAGTGTTTTAGTTAGAAATAAGAATCTTAGGAAACTGGCACTTTTCCCAAGTTCTTGTTTTTCAGATTGGCATTCTTTGCCCTGAAGAACTGTCTTAGCTATCACTCTATCTGTAGAAAGTATCTTCCTTCCTTTTTACTAAGACCAAGGTAACCAAATGGAAGGAGAGAGGAGAGATGTGGTGTGTGTCATGTCTATTTAATGTGGGGGATTCTTAAGCCTGAGATTCTGACACCTTGAATCCAAGTTTTCCTAGCCATTTCTAACCCTTGAATCATTGCAGTAGTAACAGTGGTACTAGAAGTGGTGGTGCCTTATTGTCAAACTCAGAATCTGGGGGCCACTAATTTGTACATAAAGGTCTCTGTAAGCCACATATTGTTTTAGTTTTCTAGTATAGGTTAGTTATGTTGTATTTTTGTTTATTTTCTTAAATATGACTCAGTTATATTTCAATCTAGTTCAGGCTACACTCAAGCCTAGCTGGCCCATATTGCAGGTAGGTAGCATGTTTGACATGGCTGTTAAACCATATTTACCAGTGTCATGGGACATATTGAGGAGGAACTATTGCAGTGCTATGGACCCTTTTTGACACTAAGGCTAATAGGCATGTTGAAGGACAATTGGAAATGTTAATAGATAACATTTATAGAGTACTTACAATTCACACAGAGCTTTTCACAACAGTTACCTGAGGTAGGTAGAACAAATATTTCCTCATTTTCCAGCAATGGAAGTGATTGATTCCTTGGAGATGCTATAACTTGTTTTCATTCTAAATTCTAAGACAGCATGCCTGACTGTCCCTATTTTCCTCACATATATACATACACTGGCAAAGGTCACATGGACCAGACCTTCTGGAGTTAAAGGGACTAGTTAGAATGTTCATGATTATGCCCTTAGCTAAAGTATTATTTTTTGGCACTTTAAAAAACAACTATATAACCCTTCTCTGGGACTTGTTTATGAGGGAGATCCAGGGGAATTGAAGAGATGACTTCTAAAAGCTAAATTTATGTAAATTTTCCTCTTTGTATAGAAGGCCTGCTAACTAAATAATAAGAAATATAGTTGATTTTCCATAATTAAAGTATGAAGCAACTTAACCCAGATGTCATGTTTTAAAAAAATTAATGAGAGGCAGCTAGGTGGTTTGGAAAGAAAGCCAGGCCTGGAGACAAGAGGGTCAGTGTTCAAATCTGGTTTGACACTAAGAACGTGAACCCTGAGCAAGTCATTTCACCCGGATGGCCTAGTCTTTATTGTTCTTCTGCCTTGGAACCAAAACTTAGTATTGATTCTAAAACATAAGGTAAAAGTTTAAAGGGAAAGGATTAATAGAATACAATTAATTATCTTTTGACTCATTTAGGGAAATTAGAATTCTTTATGCCTATGACTAACATTAAAAAAAATTAGGAATTTGTAAAATCAAGTTAACTCTGGGCATACTAGTTTGGAAAAGAAAAATGTTATCAAGTGCAACAGTTAATTGCCATCTTTTAGCAATTGTTACAAAGACTTGATACCAGAGGAAGCAAAACTTAAAGGCTCAGTTGAGATATGAGGGTAATCTCTGGATTTAATTTTATTTATACTATCAGTAAGAATACTTGAATTAGCTTTATTTTTATTCACTTTATGACTAATTAGAAATTTCATCTCATAGTTATGATATTACTATTAATATGTGGTTGTTTTCTTATGTTCCTTTTAATTTTTCACTTTTAATATCTATTTTATGTGATCTAAAATTTTTGTAACAGATTTATATAGAAAATCATTTCTGTTTCTATAATGGAATGATTCAATTTTATAATATCCCATAATCACATTATGGCTGCATATGTGAGTGAACAAGTAGAACATTTGTCAGATAATTACAGTGAAAATTTTCATGTACTTATAATTTAAATGTTTTAATTACTTAACAATGTGATACTATATTTATTCTTAAATACCCTAGTAGCTCTTTGAATGAAGTGAAGATCCTTATATACTTATATCCTGCATATTTCTCCTTGAGTTCCAATGTGTTTCTTTTCTTCTAATGATGAAATGATAGTTCTAAGTTGTGCTAAAGAATTCAATAACAAATAAGCCAATGGAGCTAGCTATTGCTAGAGTGATAAGTTAAAGTAATCATATACCACATAATAACCAAAACTTTCATGGACTGCTTTTTTGCCAAGAAATCCTCTTTTTAACATTGGAATGTAAAAGTTTGCCTTACTGAATGATAGGAAGAAAGGAGTGAGTTAACTTTTAGTCCCTCTACTGGTAAACTCTTTAATAGCAGAGCTTAAATTTTAAGAGAGGTTCTTCATTGTTATTAATCAAGCCATAAATGTTTATTAATTTCCTATTATGTGCTAGGCACTGTGCTAAACATTGTTAATTCAAAATCAAAATAATATGTCCTGTCTTCAAAGAACTTATAGTTCCATCTGGATACTGATTATTTGCAACTTATCTAATATTTTAGTGTGGAAAAATTTATTTCTAGTATCTCACATTTAATGAAGTTAAAAAGCCCTCATTTAAAAAATATAAATGTTATTAGTTTCTTAGATTTTGAGACCATATCAAAAAACATTATTTTGCAAATTAACATTATGGACTTCCAAAATTGACTTTGTTTAACAAATTTCAACTGTAGTTAACTTTCTGAATCTTTATAATTTTTCACAAAAAAACTGATCCAAAGAATTGATGATTCCTACTTTTTTAATATTCTGATTTACAGGATTGATAGGATGTGGCTATGATATTGCCACTTGGAGAGAGTAATATGAAAGTCAAATAGCATGTCATATAAATTTATCATCAGATTCCTGAAATTGCAGGAAAACTTAATTTTCTTCAATCTATCCTATAAGCATAAGCCCTTCCTAGTCAGAATTTCATTTTAAAATGAATTCATTTTATGGATCATCTCTTTAGGTGTCTTGACACTTTTATAGATTTAAATCTGTAAACAGGTCTTAGAATCCATAAAGCCCAACCCACTCATTTTATAAATAAGGAAAATGATGTATAGAAGTGTTTTTTCTTATACAAGGACATACTACTGTTAAGTATTTTGGGCAGTAGTTGAATTTAAGTCTTCCTGACTCCCTAACCAGTGAATGTTCTTTGCATTGTGCTATCTTATTGCCTTGAAGTCTCACAATCCTTAATACTTTTGTGAGGAAGCTAGGTTTCTGATTAAGCTTTTGATTTTATAGTCAAGGGTATTAAGTAGGTTCAAATTTAGGTTCAATTGAATAGATATAATAAAATTGGAAAAGGTATTGATCTACATCTGTTTTACATACAAGTCTTCAAACATCAAATATTTGAATCCTCTGAAGACTTATTAGATTATTTTGCATCAAAGTATACTCTAAAAAGGATTCACTATATTAGGATGTGTATATTCACTCACGTATGTATGTATATACATAAATTATAAACTTTGTTAATTCCTTTTTGCTTTATCTTAGAGGAGTTGTTCTTGAGTGAATGGAGCAGACTGGTGGAAGGACCTAATATTTTTGCTCTGTAATTTGATATTTACTTAAGGGACAGGGGAATAAAAAAAAAAAGACAAGAACTGATGGGATAAGGAACTGACCTGACATACATATTAAATAATATGGCATTTGTATAATCTTGTTAAATGTATATTAGAATCTTACAGATTAGAAGGGAAGGTCAATTTTGAATGCCATTTGAAAAGTTTCAATTAATACCAAAATAATTTTATAGGTGGTCTTATTTTTAAGGCGGTCACTTTATAGTCTCTGGTGATTCATTATATACTCTCCAGTTTGTTTTTCAATATAATTGAAATAAATATTTAAGCTTTAATTCAGCATATACAAACATATCATAGATGATGGACTAGATGAGACATATTTTTGGATATAGTTAATGGCTCTTGATTATATTACAGGGGTTTTGTTTTTTCTTATTTCTCTCTTCTCCAGTGGGACAAGAAAGAAAAATGTATGCCAGTTGAAAAAAATGTAAAAATTAATCACTTTAAAGCATATAGTGTATAGGTTCTTTGGTGAACTTTAATAGTGAATTTTACTGAGATATTGAAAAGCAGCAGAAATTATTTTGGAAGTTTTTTTTTCTCACTAAAATCTAGTTAAAGAAGAGATTAGCTGATTATTGTGTATATGTGCACATTTGTAAATTTTAGGTAATGTATGAAAGGATAACATGCTAGAAGACATACAATTAAATGTATTCTGTGACATACTCCAAATGTAGAATTTCAGAGGATTGTCAGTGAAGGCTAGAGGACTTAGGTAAATTTTCATGGAGTGCATATAGGACTTCACCTGAACTATATGAGTAGCAGTTTGGGAGAATGGAGAGAAGTTTCCCCTTCCTTTTGGGGGGAATATCAAGAACAAAGGCAGAGAATCAGGAATGAAGAAAATGTCCTGTTTGTAGAACTGACTGGAATAGGATAAATGTCTGGGAACCTCCTATACCGAGGCAGATTATAATAGCACTTCCATAAAGTACAAATTGAGATTGTTGCTTTTAGGTCTGGGAGGTTAAAAAGATTACTTGAGTTCCTCTGTGGCTTGCATTCAATCAACGTACAGGTCTCATTTTCTGCTGCCTCTAAGATTAAGATGTTGTAGGAAATTCTTGGAGAAATGGATTGTGGTCAGATTATTTTGGCAGAAAAATGTTAATTAGGTATAGAAAAATCGGGCCAGTTTTTTTTGTTTTGTTTTTTTTACTGTAAACCCTTACCTTCTGTCTTAGAATCAATACTGTGTATTGGTTCCAAGGCAGAAGAGTGGTAAGGGCTAGGCAATGGGGGTTAAGTGACTTGCCCAGGGTCACACATCTGGGAAGTGTCAGAGGCCAGATTTGAACCTAGGATCTCCCATCTCTAGGCCTGGTTCTCAATCCATTAAGCCATCCAGCTGCCAGTTTTTTGATAATATAATGATATAAAAGTCAAGAAAAGAAATATGGATGATGAATTCAGGAATGTATTGAGAGGCCAGTAAATTGACTGTTGAAGTAATCTAGGGGACTTGGCCTTGAATTAAAGTAACAGGAATGCAAGTGAGCTATGTCATAGGAAGACTCAATATATTAAGATAAAAGTAAAGGAATGAAATGAATCGAAGTACTGAGTGTGTAGGGGAATGGAGGTACCATTGTCAGGGAACTTAAGCAGGTTGGTTGGTTTTTAGGGGATAGTATGAATCTGGTTTGGAAATAGTTGGAAGTGATAGTGGAATATCCAGGTGGAAATGTGAAGCAGGCATCTGGAGATAAAAGGGTGTAGGGGTGTGTGTGTGTATGTGTGTGTGTGTGTACATGCTTATAATTTAAGACTAAGGTAATGTTTATGTTCTGCTAAAAATGACAGATTTGGTATCTACATATAATAATAGCACTTTTAATATTTGATTAATTCTTTTTTATTCATAATGACTTAGATGTTCTCTGAGAGATTTGCCATATTCTGTTTATAGAGTTGCTATTTGGCCTAAAATATAGAGCATTTAAATACCAGGAGTCATGAACTGGATTTTATTTTCATATCTGTATGGACTTTCTGTGCCTGAACCCTGGATATATTCCTCATTTGGAAACATGTTTAAGACAATTTGTGTGTGTGTGTATACATGCACACATCTACATATATATGTCGATATATAGTATACATATGCAAAATATACACTTTGAAGTCTTAAAACATTTTTAATGGTTGTTTTTAAAGTTGAATGGGAAAAAATCTTGAAATAAAAAAATGACTTAAACTTTCTATTTCTGCATTTTTCCTTAAAGGAATTTATTGTCTTTCTAACATTTATGGCAATGTGAAGAATGGAATGAGAGGTATACATAGAGAACTAGCTTTGTAATTGGAAAGACCTGGGTTCAAATTCTGCCTCTAGACACACTTGTTCTGTAACCTATGAATGATTCTCTAAGAGTATAAATTGCAGGAATGGAATATATTGTGCTGATAGAAAAGCCATTATTACGTATTGACTGTGATTCAAAGACAAGTGAAACGGTTGCCTTCTCTCAAAGAGCATATGCTATAACTGGGAAGACAAGATATATAGATGTATATGTGCACGTGTTTGTGTGTGCGTGCGTGCGTGTGTGTGTGTGTGTGTGTGTGTGTGTGTTTTCAAGATAAGTACAAAATGGATGCAAGAAGATATTTGGGAGGAGAGGATACTGGCAGTTTAGAAGTGGGGTTGGGAAAGAACCAGGAAAAGGCTCTTGTAGGAGGTAGTGCTTGAGTTGAATTTTGAAGGAATTTAGGGCTTCCCAGAGATGGAAGTAAGATGCAGCTAGGGCAAAGGTAGAGACAATTTCTTCTTTGAATTCTCTACACCAATAAAATCAGAAGTCCAATCAAAGAAATATGAATAATTCTGCATTTTGAATGCTTGTTTTAGATGTTTATGAAGACCTTCATTCAGGAAACAAGTAGAAACAATGAGTCTACTTTGGAGAATCTACTTTGATTATAGCTATATATGAGTAAGAATTTACTTTGGTTATAGTTGTATGTGAATAATATATGGCATTAATTTTTCTACATTTATTTAATAAAATAAAGGCATTTATGAATTATATTTAATAGCTATGAAATTTTATTTTCTAGAATTCCAGAATGAATCATATAAAATCATTATGTTAAAAGTTCCCCTTATCTACTTACTGTCACGTTTCCTTTTTTCTTGAAAATGATACTTAGTTTCTGTTAATTTACTTGTTGCTGTGGATAGTGCTTTCCTGTGGCCAGTAATTTCCATCTTTTTAAAACTTAGTTTTCAGTACTACACCTTGAGGTCTTAATTGTGATTTTATTCAGCAGCCCTAGTATTTTTTAGGAAGTCAGGTCATCCTTTACCTTTCTACTTCTTCTTTCAAACACCTAGTTAGGTACCTAGGTCAGAGAGTAAGTACCTATCTTTCTTTTTCTGTCTGTTTTCTACCTTTTTTAGTCTAGTTCAAATGGAATTTTTTCATTGAAACATTGATTCCCATCAGCCAGAAATACATTCTACTTTCTCTGAAGTATAACACTTTGTTATATTTGACTTTCACATTTTACCTTGTATTTATAGTTGTTTGTTATACATGTTTCTGAATTCCCCCTACCTCTACCAATAGGTGCTTTCTCCCCCATTTCCTTGTATTTATTTTGTATGCACTTGTATATATACTTATACATATATATTTCCTCTCCTGAGAGAATAGAATATCCCTGAGAGTAGGGATTTGTTCATTTTTTTTCTTCATATTTCTATTGCCTCATATTAAGTACATTAGGTCCTTAATAAATGCTTTTTGACAGATTGATCTCTATTAGGAGTAATCAATTCTGTGAGGGTGGGAACTGTTTTACTTTATATTTCTCATAACTCATCAGATATTCTCTCTGTGTGTATGTGTGTTGCAAGCGAATGAAAACTTTTTCAAAACCAATGTATATCAGTGACTTAAAATTTTAAGAGTATCCCAGGGTTATCCAGTCAGTAATGTTAGAGGTAAGATTTGAACTCGGGTCTTTTGCTCCAAGGCTGGATCTCTAGCCACTATACCACATTGAATTTCTTACTATTTGTCCAACGTGTGCCTTGTAGTTTTGATTTTATGAATTTTCCTTTATGTTGGTAGTATAAACATTTAGATATGTTTTTAACATAATAGAATAAAAATTAATAAACTGAAACAAAAGAATTGCTATTGTACATATATGTAGACTTCATTTATTTAGGATTTACTAATCCCGGAAGGTTAATATTGACTTTTAACTTTCATATACTTTTTTTTCTTTTTTGGCTTGATCTTTCTAAGCCTTTTTTTTTCTGTTGATGATTTCCTGGTTTTTTGTTATTGTTGTAACTCATTGTTTTTGAATGAATAAAGGAAGCTAGGTGGCACAGTGTGGAATGTTAGTCCTGGAATCAAGAATACCTAAATTCATGTCCAATCTCAGATGCAAATTGTGTGATCCTGGACAAACTCAGTTTCCTCATCTATAAAATGAGATAATAATAGCATCTACTTTCCAGGGTTGTTGGGATAAAATGAAATAATTGTTGTGTTTTTAAATCTTAAAGCATTGTAAAAGTACTATGTTTACTATTATTATTTGCGTCCCATTTTTGTATACAGAAATGATATTTGTTATTGATAGTTTATACAGTGTTTTGTCTAGTCTCACTACTTAACCTAATAAATATTTATTGGTAACTTTTAATAATGGTAATATTTTTGAATAGTTGATTTTAAGCCACAAATTTAGACTAAAGCCTGATTTTTAAAATCCATGTTGTACATGACAATTATAATTTGTTTTTTTACTCTTTAGGGAAGAAACCCTTTTTTCCTGGAGCCAGCGATAATTATAACAATTACTGATGGGAGCAAGTTGACTACTACCAGTGGAGTTCAGGAGGAGGTAAGCTTTGCTTACTTCAGCATTTATAATAGAAATTCAGTTTAAAAACAAACAAGCAACTTGTATACAGTCAATTCTTACTTACCGTCTAGTGGATTATATAACCTTTTCAGTTTATGATAATCAAAAGCTCTCTCTCTCTCCCATTGTCTGTTTGCCTCCTGGGTTGCAGGTGGTGAGCCATGAGGGAATTAAAGCCAGAGTTTAAGGGGAGGGATGCATATTTGTATTTGTGTAGATATGTGAGACAGGAGCTGCTTTCTAAAACCAAGCGTGGTATAAACAGTTTTTGGCTTTATGTCTTGGCATCTCCATTAGCATGGGAAATTGAGAATTGACTATATGCAGTTTAATAGGATGAACATCTTGGATTTCTTTTTGGTTTAAGATATTTATATATAAGTAACTTGGATTTCCTTTGAACTTCCAAAAATGAATTGCATATATTTTTGAAAAATAAATTAAAAAATTTTTAAATTACAGTCTTCTAAATTATATATAGTATTTGCTTGAGAATCTTAATTGTTAACCTCAGCTTACTTATTGCCTGTAAAAGGGTATGAATAAGAAGAAATTGAATGTTTTAAGCATATGAAGTAATATTAGACATTAGACTTTATTCACAGCAAAGTTAGATGTCTATCTTATTCATGTTAATTAATGAAATTACCATAAAGAGTTTACAAATATGGTATTGATTTTTTAGAAAATATTGCAGTTTTTTCTTCTGAATTTATAGCAAGAAAAGAGAACTGAGACCATGGTTGTTTAAAGCAAAGTTAAAATTTCATTTATATTCTAATCCAAAATTAAGGGGCCCTTTTTACAGCATATTAGTAATTTAAGAATGCTTCTTAGCCAAAATTCTTAATTATTTACCTTTACCGGCAGGAATCAACATGTAGCTAATTATTTGTGTCAGCATATGTCAGGTATAAATTTAACTCACAGATAATATATTTTAATTATTTTTCTGTTTGAAACGCCTTTCTACCAAATTTTTTTTTCAGATAGTTGCCAATAAATAGCTAGACTGAATCAATTTGAGTTTTGTTTACTTCTGTATTTATTGGACTTTCTTTGGGAAATTTGATGAAGCATGAAATAGCCAAAAAAATGAGAGATCATTTTGGTATGATGAGCATTCTTTAAACATTATTCCTTAGTTTTGGCAAATCAATAGCTCTTTCCTGATTTTGTTTTAGCCTCTTTTGGGTTGACTTCACATTATAATTAAAAAACTGGTTGTGTTTTTTTTTTTTAATTTCTATTTTAAACTTTTGTTGAATTCCTTTTAAGGTATATATGGCTATATAAGTATACATACATGCACATGTGTATATGTATATATGTATGTATACATATATGTATGTGTGCTTTTTGCCTTTCTTAGAAGTGTCTTTGGGATGCACATATTGAACTTTATCTGACAAATTACTGTCTCTGCTTTGTTTGGTCTGTTTTGTCATTTGGTCCTCTTTAGCCCTTTTCTCATGTATCTATATATTATACAATATTTTGATCTGTGAGCTGACATCAGGATGTCTTCTGTTGTATCCTTAGTAGAGAGATACTGGGAGAAGTCAGTTTTAAGTTTGAGAGCCCTTCTTGGGCTGGAAAGGTGCCCTTTGTCAGTATATGCAATGAGTTAAACTTTTGGAAATATGTATCATGTTATACATGTGTGCGGGAATTCACTTGAGATATTTCTGAGCTCTTGAGTTTTTGTAAATATGGTTTGCTCTTAGTTCTGTTGATCTGACTGTAAGAGGCTGAGTTTTGTTTTTGTTGCTTGATGTAGTTCTGACTCCTGTTGCCTTTTCCTAATCTTTTTTCCCTACAATATCTTAAAATACTGTATTGAGTGTAGAGACACTCTTGGCTATATAAATAGTAATACTTTTTTGAGTTGTCTAGAGCAACATGGATTTTCCCCCCCTCAACTGGGAGGTTTTTACTGATTAAAAGAATCCAGAAATGAACATTGATAACCTTGTAATGCTATGAGGGATCTAGGAATAGTGGTTTAAAGTAGAAGGATCCATAATTTCTCTAGTATAATGATGTGTGACAGATGTGAAAAAGTTGAAACACTGCATATGATATTTGCTAAATACTAACAAATAGCTTAGTAGTCACAGTATTCATCATGACATAATAAAAACTTGTTTTGTGGCTAATATTTCAGTCATTATTTTAGTTATTTTTGTCCTTTCTGTATAATTAATGATTACTAATACAGAAATCTGAAGCTTTTAAATTACTTAAGGTAAACTTAGTCTCATATGTTGAGTAAACTTGGTAATGAAAAGACAGTAATAATATTAGTATTAATAATCCTAAACGAAGATATTTTGCAAACTCAGGATCAGGAAGTTGGTTTTCTCTAATAGAATTTACCTGGTTATCACACCCGGTTTCTATTATTATGCTATGCTCTGACAGAAATATTCGGATTTATTTTCATCAGGATTGAGATTTTCTCTATTTTTGAGAAGCTTGTGTGAACCTCATAACTGTAGTATAATATTAGTGGTCTAATGGGACATGGGTGTTGGTTTTTTTCTAATATAGAACCCGTGGAATTGACTTCAGTAGATAACAATAACAATGTGACAAATTTTGATTAGATGAAAAAATTATTCACTTCTGTTGACCAGAGAACTCTTTTGAAGTAGCTGCAGTTCTCTTTGAGCTTCTGCACCACATGTGGTTTAGTTAATTATACTAAGAAACCATTTGGTTTGATTATTTCCAGATGACTAATAAAAAAAAAGGAAAAGCTGATCACATTTTAAAAGAAAGCTATTTGATAATAAAAAGAGATTTTGTATAATTCAAATGATATTTAGTATTTCCTAAAATACAAGAATTCACTGAAATACCTTTTTACTGAACACTAACAGGTTACAGTACATTGGGTGGATTCTTCTTTTGTTACATCTTTCATATATGTCATTTTTTGTCAGTTCTTAATGCTACTGCACTCCTCAGCAAGGAGCTCATCATTCCAGTAATGAATGCTAGTGGCTCATCTCCTTGTCTCTAAGGAAGCAGCACACCATTGCCAGAATGCATTCTTCTGAAACACATGCCACTGCTTTGTTCAGGAACTTAGAAGACTTCCCGGTTTGACTGCCATGCCTGGATCTAAACCCACTTTCCTCTTAAAGGGCCTCCATAACTTCACCTATCCAGTTTTATTTCCTACTCTTCCCCAACTCACTTGCTGTCAAAGTATCTTTACTATGTCCAAAACATGTCATATGCATTCTCATCTCAAACATTTTTTTTATGCTATGCTCCAACCCTGGAATACTCCTTTCTTTCCTTAAAGCCTGTATACATTTTACATATCTTTTAAGTACCTTTACTCAAGTTGTCATCAATTATAACAATAAAAAAGTTACTAGGGTATTTTATACTTTAAAATGTACATTATTTACATTACCTTATTCTGATCCATACAATGGTACTGTTACATAAGTAGTAAAAAATTACTACCTCTATTTTAACGGTGAAAAACCAAACCTCTGAAAGGTTATGTTACTTGCCTCATGGTTTGTGTAATAGAGCTGAGATATGAATGTGTTATTTCTAAATTCAAATCCAGTTCCTTGGGTAGAAAAATCAGAATTTTAAAAAAAGCTAGTGTTTTTTCCACTAGACCCTAATGACCATTATATATTTAGAGTCTGCATCACACTGTATATAGTTAAACATGACTTGTTTTCCACAGTACCTAGCAGAGTGTTGTTAGATTAATAGCATATGTGCTTAGTCAATACTGGATTGATTGATCCTAGAAAAATTAGTGTTGTGGCTAATAACCTCTAAGGCACACTTTGTACTCCTAAGCTTTAAATTGACTAATTGACTGTCTCCATTTATCTGAGGCACAGTTTTTGTTTACATTCAAGTCAAGGCATCTACAGGAAGGATGACCATATAATATAAGCTCTTGAGAAGTCATATAGTTCTTGTATAAGATCAAGTTCATGCCTTCTAACTCACAAATAAGCAAAAGTTTTGATTATTTAGGTGTCACACAGACAAATTGTAGTGCTATATATAGGAAGGGGAAATGTAGTAAGTGAACTGCTCAGTTTTATGATAGACTTTAATATAATTCACTTGTATAATTTGAGAGGAATGCACATTACCCAAAGACAAAATTATAACTTGCTATTGTGACTAGTTGATTTTTCATAAACCATATTTTACCTTGATTTAAAGTTTCATAATGTGGCAGTATCCCTGTCTGCTAACTTAAGGATGCAAGAGATCCAAGTATACCAACTTTCTATTAATAGGTCATTATTTACAAAGTTTCACTGCAAAATAAGCCACTCAGGGAAATCATTTGTTGACTTTGTAAATAACATATTTGATCTGTATAATGGTCCATATGACTATTTTGTTTGACAAAAGGCATGTCTTCTATGACATTAACTGATACCAAGATAGCAGAACTGACTGATAGCTTGTTTTTATATTATAGACTAAAAACTTGGGCTATATATGATTGAAACATTTGTTGTTCCCTTTTTCAGAATAGGTCATCATCAAGTGTACTGTAACATAGTCTGCTAGAATAGTTAACTAGTTGACTAGAAGCAATAGATTTTGTACGCTTTCAGACAGAATCATGTAAAAATTACATTTTGCATTTTCAGTCCTGTATCAACTCTCACACAACCAAATTACAATATGGTAGTCATCTAAGATTTTGAAGAACTCTTCTGCAGCCAAGCATACCTTTTTTTCATTGCCTTTTCTACTGATAGGAAGTCCTTTTGTATAATGGGTAAATAAATACCATTGCTACAGTACTGCATCATAACTGAAATATTCAATCATATCATGCTTTCAGAAGGATATAGTCAGTGATACTAATCAACAGGCAATCTAGAAACTATCAGACTATTTTCTTTAGCACAGTGGTGGTGAGAATTTAGTATAGCAGTTAGCATTTTCTTCCTTCCCTCCTCTTCATCTTATAAATGGCCATAATGGTTTATTTATCTATATATATATATATATACACACACACACACATATATATATATATACACATATATATATTCATTAATATTAGGATTGCTTTGGATACCAAAATTGTTTTGATGAGATTTATAAGTGAAAAAAAAAAACCCTTGTATGTATTATGCTTGCTGTTGACACTAAAGGCTATAGTTTCTCACTAGTTTTCCCAGCAAATATTATTCAGGTCAATCAGACATGCCACTAGTTTTTACCTCAAAACTTCTTTATCAAATTCTATTTCTAGCAGTTGTACTTTCTCACAAGGATTGGTGCATTAATCTACATGGTAGATGTTCAGTTGTCATGCAGGTTTATAGGAATTATTTATAGTAATTCTAAATTGATATCTTACCTTACATTTTATAGCTATGGATAGGTTGGTTAGTAGCTCTTGAGTGTTTTAGTGAAAGAACATAATAAATTAGCGTCCTTAGAACTGTATGTTGTCATCAAAGTCTGTCATCCAGTTTTATAATTCTTTTCTACATGACCTCCTGATATAGCTACCACACTAATTCAAGCCCTCATTTACTCTCCTGGATTGCAGCATCTTCTGACTTGTCTCCTGCCACAATTCTCCTACCATATCAACCCCATTCCCCCAACAACAACAAAATTCCAGTGGCTACCTATTACTGCTACAGTCAAATATCAAGTCCTTTATTTCATATATCTCTTCACAAGTTGGCCATTTCATACCTCTATTTGCTTCTTACACTCTATTCCCCTCCACATTTTGATTCAACTACACCTGTTTTCTTGTTCCTAACACTTGATACTTTCCCATTTCCATGTCTTTGCTGCCCTGCATTCCTGGAGTGCTCTCCCCTCATCAATTTCCCTGTCTTCCTTCAAGATTCATCTTAAATATCAACTTTTGCATGAGGCCTTTTCTATATTGCTGCCCTCTCTCTTTGTGAGATGACCTTCTTTTTACTCTGTATCTTGTGTGTTGTTTGTTTTCTGGTCATGTTCAATTCTTTGTGGTCCCATTTGGGATTTTCTTGGCAAAGATACTGGAATGGTTTT
Organism: Monodelphis domestica; assembly: GCF_027887165.1. Lineage (NCBI taxonomy): Eukaryota > Metazoa > Chordata > Mammalia > Didelphimorphia > Didelphidae > Monodelphis > Monodelphis domestica. The sequence continues at coordinate 317,196,357 of NC_077230.1, forward strand.
GCTATTTCCTTCTTCATTTTACAGACGAAGAAACTGAGGCAAATAGGGTTAATTTATTTGATTTATCACATAACTAGTTGGAGTCTGAGGCCAGATTTGAACTTAAGAGTTTTCCTGATTCAAGCCCAGCACTCTTATCTACTGTGCCACTTATTCTCTAAATATTTATTTGCATGTTGTATCCTCATTAGAATTTTAGCTTTTTCAAGGAAGAATGTTTTATATCCTTGATATTTCATAAACTTGATCTGACTGTAGGCATTGTCTAAATTTTTATTTTAAAGGATTCACTTGAGGATTCATACTGATGAAAATGTATGGGTACTGCTATGTATTTTTATGGTACAAAACTTTATTTCTTCTGACTTTACAAGAATAGTTTTTAATTTCATAAAGTAGCTAAAAACTCATCCAAAATTGCTTTAGAGGGTGTTGGAATTCCATCATGTCATTTTATATTATCTCCAATAAAACATTTTTGCATAAGCCTTACCTAAAACGATTGAAATTGATTGAGGGCACTTTGTGTGTTTTTTTCAAAGAGGTGAGTGAGAAGGACCCCAAAAATAATCTAGCCTGACAACATAAAAATAAGCTATTCTTTGTATTAGCAGGACTATTTCTCTTTCCCCCACCCTTCCCCTCTCTTCCTTTCTCCCCCATCAGTGTTTTTGTTTGTTTTTTATATTTTTTATTATCAACCCACCACTACATTTCCTAGTAATGTTAACCCCAGATCTGGTCCTGTAGTATATATTCATTCTAGGGTTTTATCTATTCAACCATTCAACAATAGTTAATTAATATCCATTGTGTGAAGATAATTTCTTCTTCTGTCCGCGGCACCTACTTATAGTCATTTTACTGTCTGATCATATTTGTACGTTTTGGGGTAGCATACAAGTATACACATTATTACCAGCATATTGTGAAAAGTAATTTTTCATATTTGAAATATAGAATTTATTACATTCTTATTTTTAGGTAGTGACACCTTTTAATTTCATTCTACTGGGAAATTCCCAGTGACATATGTATATGGAAAGCATTTCTCTGATAGGATATCTTTATTTTCCCACACCACCACCCTTTTATCCTTTCTTCTCAATGAGGTCACCTGGGAACAGGAAATATAAAGTAGAATATTTCTATGTACAGAAATATTTTTTTTTAAATTATGCTTATTGAAGAACTGGCTACTTTAAAGAAAATGTTAAATATGTAATAATAATTGAATTAATTCAGTAATTCTTTGATTTTGTTGGAAAATAAATCTTGACTTTGACCTTTTATTTAATGGCTTGTCAGAACCAATAAGTAAATATAAGAGATTTCTCATGTAAGGAAAATTTCATTTAGAAATGATCCTTTCTTTCCAACCACATTTTCCTTTATCCAGACTCTGGTGAATTGAAAACAGTGTCTAGTAAGAATTTAGATTAGGCAAAATGGATACTATCCTTACCTTGGGAATTGTTAAATTCTTAAAATCCCAGAATCGGTTACCAAGTTAGACTGATTAATTTTCTTTCAGGAAATATTTTAAAATAGGATAAATTATCATCTGTCATATTGTTTTAGATGTTCCTATCTTAAAAGACTAGATGATAATCTATCATCCCTGCTAGGTAGTAATTCCATATTTGAGCATCTTTTTGGTTAAACATAATTACTTTTTAAAAGGCATTTTAAAGCACTCATTCTTGATAATGAGTAGTGGGGAAGGTAATTATTTTATTATAGGAAGTTGCTAAATGTATTTATTTTAAAAAATCAGACACTCAGTCTTCGTCTATATTGAGAAATTTTAGATTATCCTTAACCACTAGGTTTCTTGTGAAGTGTGTAGTAAATTGTATTGCACAGAAAAATTTCTAGGAAGTAAAAAAAGAAAGTAATAATTTGAAAATTATTAGGATAATATAAAAGATTCATATTTATTTTCCTCTTATTTAGAATATCTGATAAGGAACCCTATGCTAATACTGTAAAGCTGCAGCCTAAAAGGATTTCATTTCGTCCTGGTATCATTATGCCTGGGGAAAGTATTTTATGTTTATGAGGGTTTATTGAAATAATAAATAATTTACTTTGGCCACAGTAGATCATGTTTTAAGGAGCAATTGGATTGGAAGAGCTAGCAGTGGGAGTAGAGCTTCTTGCCTGGAGTTGAGGGGTGGTTACCTGGGAAATGTGACCTCAGACACTTCCTTGCTGTGTGAACCTGGACAAGTCACTTAACCCTAATTGCCTACTCCTTACCACTATTCTGTCTTGGAATTGATACTAAGACCGAAAGTAAGGCCAAAAAACAAACAAATATAGCAGTAGGAGTAAACTTTGAGTCATTCTTTTTGGTATTTGGCTTATGAGCTTTTCTTTTAAAAGACATAACAAGTATTTAAAATGGTCTTATCACTAATTTCAAGATTGAAATTCATCAGAATAACAGGGTAAGAACTTTTTATATATATGTCACTATAGTTAATGAAGATGACTGCAGTTTAAAAACACAGACCCCATGACTTATTTCATAAGGTTGATTGTTATACAGTATTTAGTTAAGCAACAGGGCTAGTTACTTGGATGTTAAAAATGGCACATGGCAGTCTTAGTAAATGGAATTAATAATTCAGATTAGGTGATTGGGAATAATTTTTCTCATGCTTATGTATATTTTGATATGTCCTTGAAAAATTCTGGCAATGTCCACAATTTAAATACATTTAATACTCCCTCAGAGACAGAATTTTAGAAACTGAACACTGATGTTCTGCTAATGGGAAGAACATATTCTCATGAGCATTCTTTGTAGCACTGTCTTGGGTCTTCCTTGTATTTCTTGACTAGGATAAACACTTTGTAAGCCTTATAAAACACTATGCAAATATTAGCTGCTACTGTGAATTAGGCTTTGTGTTTTTTACCTCTAAAACGAAGTCTTTTATTGGTACTTGGTATGACTGGTTTAGCTTTCTAGGCTCTTGCTATTTATTTTGATATTTTCCTTCCCATTTTCACTACACCATCCTTTTCTGATTTGGGATAGCAATTTTAACTTTTCAATCATATTTTAAGAACAAATCTTGTTCATCAACTCCAACAGGGTTTTGGAGTGTTGGTCATTGTTTCAAAGCAAGGCTACATTTGTATCTAGACAAGGCTATTTTGGTTTATTTCCCTCCCCCCACTCCCCACATCTTGTCTTCTCAGTTTGAGTCACTGATTTTTTCCCTTTGTTTTGTTTGTTGTGGTTTTGATGTTTTCTTTCCTTTCAGCTGAAGGAGCAGTCCAGTGGTTTCAAGAAGTGCCAAAGTGCACTGACTGTCTCATGATGACTGGTGCCTCAGGGAGGGTCATGATTCCTGGATACAGGATCGACCTGATCCTGGATGTCACTTCAAGCAGTCAGATCGTGGGGGAAATGCCTTGTCTAATGGCTAGTCTTCCTCAGTTCTTCTCAAAAGTCTGATGCTAGTCATCACAGAAGGCCTCAGAAAAAGCCCTAAAGGTGAGCAGAGTAGAGTGTAGTTCTCTCTGGGGGCTGTGAATATATGTTGGAGAATACATTTTTAAGCACAAACTTGACCCAACAGAACCAGGTTGAATTAGAAAAGCAAATTTGATCTTACAAACTGATGTTTCATTTCTAACTTTGAGGTGTTAGAACCACCCCCCCAAAATTCAAGACTCATTTAAGTGAAGGGCTCTTGGTGTGCCTCCAGGATTTCAATTATAGGGCTCTAAGAGTATTAGGTTAATTTTCTTTGAGTTTAACTAGGTGTGTCCAGCTCAACAAGGATGGACTAGTGTTTTGGTTACAAAATTTAACTTGGTTATCAGTTATGGCCTTTTAAAAAATTAATTGGGCTAGTACTATCATGTTTCTAGTTGTATATATCTCCTGAATTTGGTATATATTTTACCAACTCTATTCAGGCTGTTGACTTTCAAGTTTCAACAGTTGGAGAGCCTTTGTGTAGTACATTGTTGTTTGGTTTTTATAGGTTTGCCATTTTCAACACAGCCTCCTGTGAACCAGTTCCAGTTTATAGTAGGATTATGTAGGTATTGAGGAGTCTTAACTTATTTAACAGTAAATTCCTAAAGAATATATGACCCTGTGCCTGTATTGTTAGAATAATGAGCCTTTAGACTCTAGAAATTCCCATGAAGAAGTCAGCTCTTAAATCTGACCATTGTGCTGAATGAACATAAAGGTCAACTTTTCTTTTGCATTTTAATCATTTCCTAGAAATGATGAATTATGAACTTTTGAGAATAGAAACAAAAATTATGTGTCAGGTCCCACCTATTTCATAATAACCAGTCTAACCTATATTAATAATTACTAGGATGGACTTTTCGAGAATCTTTACAATGAACTTTCTACTCTGACAAGGTGAGAGTTTGAATGATAGTAGTTGTCTTAAAATTGAATGAATGATGGGTTTTTTATTGCCCAAACATGTCCTACTTTTTTTCTTTAGAAGTAGACAAATATCTACAGGTACAGATTCCCTACTGACAAGCCTTGAAGGTCAGATGGATTTACTTTTAAGATTTGTGGGAATGAAACTTTGATGTTGCTATTCTTTAGGTGATTGTTCATCTCAAACTGCAAATGATATTGACTCATTAGCAAGAGATTTGCCAGATTGGGACTGTATCTGCATAAATCAGTTTTTAATATGTATTTAAGTAGGAGTGTGTTTAGTCCCTAGTGTCACATAGTCTAAGAATTCTCCATTTGATAATATTCATTTTTAAAGAAGATGGCTAACTGAGTGGTTCCCAGAATGCTTTCCTTAACACTTCATTTTTTAAAGTGTATCTTTGTATTCTTATAACCTGTAAAAGTAGTAGTGAAAGGGAAAACTTGTGGAGAGAGAATTATCATCCTTCAGTGTAGTAATGAGAGTCATGATCCTTCATATAGTAATGTGTAGAAATTGTCCAATAGTTTTGTAGTTGAATACCGAAGAGGGATTCTTGTCAAATCCATCAGTATTAAGTGGTCTGGGAAAAGAAATATTGTTATCCCCAACTGGAGCCAAATAAGGAAGGAAATAGTATTTCTACTTGAGAGGGGAATAAACTAGATTGTCACTTCTATCTTAGTGTGGTGTCTTATTTTCCTTTCCTTATCAGGTTGAAATAAAATTCTTGTTGCTTGTATTAAATCATAATATTACAAAGTTAAAGTGTGCTAGGGGTGCTTTACTTACTTTTTTCAAGAGATATTTACTAAAGAAAGATTAAATAGAATTTTGACTTAAAGGAAGTTAGAATTAGGTTCCTTTTTTGTTTGTAACTACCAGCTGTTTTTTTTTTTAAACCCTTACCTTCCGTCTTGGAGTCAATACCATGTATTGGCTCCAAGGCAGAAGAGTGGTAAGGGTAGGCAATGAGGGTCAAGTGACTTGCCCAGGGTCACACAGCTAGGAAGTGTCTGAGGCCAGATTTGAACCTAGGACCTCCCATCTCTAGGCCTGGCTCTCAATCCACTGAGCTACACAGCTGCCCCCAACTACCAGCTGTTTTAAAAAAGTTTTTTTTTATTAAAAATTTTTGTTTATGTTTCTAAATAATGCATTGGAAAAAGAAAAATAAAATTTATCTCTGAACTGTTATTACTATTAAAACACAGAATTATTGAAGGAATAGGTGGTTACGTATCTTTTAATGAAGATTATAACTAAAAATAAATCAACATTATAGTTGTGAGTTTTACTTTTGTTATTTTTCTTTGAGTTTAATGATTAGGATTATTATTCATGTTTTTTTTTAAGTAAAGTAGAAAGTATTTAAAATACTTGCCCTGCTAATGAGTCTTCACTGACCTCACATATGTTAATATGAAATGAATAAACAAAAAAGTACCTCTACCTTGATACATGAGAATTGAAACTATTATAATTGTAAAGGTAGCTAGGCTGGTCTAGTTGGTCTAACCTCAGTTAACATTACGAACTGGGAAATTACCAAAAACACCATAAACCAAGAAATTCAAAGTAATCCTTGGGAGAAAGAGGTTGTTTTCATGTTAATAAATTCTTAGCCATCTGACTTCTTCCAAGCAATTACTTTTTAGGTTGTCTAAAATTTTTACTGATAGTATTTAGATAACAATAATAGGAATAGTAAAGTGGCACATCAGAGTGCTGGACCAAGTTCAAATCTAGCCTTTGATTTTTAATTAGCTATGTGACCCTGGGCAAGTAATTTAACCTCTGCCTCAGTTTCCTTAATTTTGAGAATAGGGGTAGTAGTAGGTAGTGCCTACTTTACAGGATTTAGAGATATTTGTAACATGTTTAGCATAATGCCTGGCTTGCTTAAGAATGTTTTTTTTTCTTTCCTCTTCTTCCCTTCCTTGGGAGAAGTAATACTTTTAAAAAATCGTCTTCTAATTACTTTGCTTTTTAGATGTATATCTTTGTGGGTAAATTATTCTTCATATATTATACTTTTTCCTATGAAATTGAACTTTTCTAATTTATTTTCATTCTCTTTCTGTTTGCCTTGACAACATTTCTCTCATGTTCATTATAAATTATTCTCTCCATTTCTTTTTTATTGAAATCTCCCTCTTGGAATTTCAGCTTAGATACTTCCTTCTCAATTTATTAAAAGTTTTCTTGGTTCTTTTTGGCCTTTGTGACTTTTTATCTTATATCATACTTATTTGGATACATGTACTCTTCTAAGACTGTAAGCTTCTAGAAGGAAAGGTTCATCATTTTTCATCTTTATATTGTCTGGTTTCTAGTAGAAAACTTTGTGCAGAGTATACATTTAATTGAATTGAAAACTATTTGTTGGAATTTCTACTTTTTGCTTCTATATAGACAACTAATTGGAGACTTCAGTAATGAAATGAAACATTTTGTCTATGAAAACTAAAATAAGGAAGCTATCCCTAATAATTGCATATTGGGTCACAGAAGTCCCCAGTTCATAAATCACTTAATAATTGTGTTGCAGAAGTTGGAATTAGTTTGGAATTTAATGCATTTAAATATTAGTAATTTTTGAAGTAGTTCATAAGTTTTCAGGTTTGCATTTAAGAATCTATACTTAACCCACGATATACCTGAAATACTAGACATTTGCAATAATTATTAAGCAATATTAAATAAGATTATTTTGAATAATATTATTTGAGAGCATACTAAAATACTAAGTAAGATTTCCAAGTTTATCTTGTATAAATATTCTATGTAAGCAAACCACAATCCCTCCATGACCTAATAGATGATTTCATAAGGTGCTATGGTAAAAAATAATAATTATTATATATATATATATTTATATATCTCATCAAGTAGCTTACCTTCTCTTAAATCTTTCCAAATTTAGCTAAGCTGATCTGGGTCTTGCTGCCAGCATTCGAAACCTTTTCAAGATTTTCCTTGCCAGGGTTTGGTACTCTGCTGAAATAATATAGAATTTGTCATCATTGCCACTTCATGATGAGGGATCGAGGTAGGATTTTTGATGTAAGGATTTGAGGAAAAGTAGTTTCAATTAGAGTAGGATCAAGTGATATATGATTATTGTGGAGATTTCAAAGGAGACTTTTGGGTGTTTTTTTTTTTTTGGAGACTTAAGTTGATAAGTCAACTTTTTTTTGATACATCAGGAAGAGAACTCTATTGAAAATTTTGTTTTTGTATAGTCAATTAAATTGAATCTGACTCTTCATGACTCCATTTGGGGCTTTCTTGGCAAAACTAATGCAGTAGTTTGCCTTTTCCTTCTTCAGCTCATTTTCCAATAAGGAAACTGAGGGTCCAAATGACTTGCCCAGGGTCACACTGCTAGTAAGTATCTGAGTCCATATTTGAACTCAGGAGGAATCGTCCTGACTAGGCTAGGCAACCCTATTCATTGTGTCACCCAGCTGTCCTATTTAAAATTATTAGTCATGATTAAAAGTATCCAGAAAGAAATTGAGAAGGAGGATTTTCCTGTGGTAGTAGGGCTATGGGTTAAATGGGAAATAGGAAGGAGTTTAAAGAAGATGTATAAATGTTTGTGAGAGAGTATGCCTCTGGTGGAATAAAACTATGAAGTACTGTGGGGTAAGAGGTAAGGTAATATGAAAATGAGGCTCATATTGAGTTGTCCTGTGCCACATTTAATATCTATTCAGAGGGAGTAGTATATAACTGGTTATCTCAAGAACAGGTCAGATGATGTGACCTTTTTCTAGGTAAGGAGACAAAAAAAAAAGTTAGATGAGGCCATTTTATATATAAAAGCTTGTCTGCTTCTATATTGCCCAAAAAGGCATATTCTAGGGTGGGGAACTCATAGGTCCTTGTGATTAGTGCTCCTATAGTTTGTTTTATGTAAAAAAAAATCCCCTTGGATTTGGAATTAGATGACCTGGAATCAAATCCTAGCTCTGCTATTTCATTTTTCTCTGTGATCTTCTTGATCATGCCACTTTTCTACTTTATTTCTTCTTGCCATTATCTATTACTAACTATATATTGAAGTCACCATTTATCAAAGTATATGTTGATTTAATTTGGAGGATATCTCTGAATCTTACTTTTTCATGAAGGAGATTGTTCTTTAAGTTCAAGATTCTTTGAATGATGTCTTTATTTGCCTTGCTTTATTTGACTTCCCTCCTGTCAAAATTAATATCCTTTACTAATATAATTGGATTTCTTCATAAATATATTTATATATAAAGCTATGCCATAAAAATCAGCAAGGAAAAAGAAACCTTATTTTTTACACGTTTTTGTTCAGTAATTTCAGTCATGTCTGACTCTATGACCTCATTTGGGATTTTCTTGGCAGAGGTACTAGGGGTTTGCTATTTTCTTCTCCAGCTCATTTTACAGATGAGGCAACTGAGGCAGACGGGTTAAGTGGCCATGGTCACACAGCTAGCAAGAGCCCAAGGCCATATTTGAACTTGAGTCTCCCTGACTCCAGTAGTAGCACTTTACCCATTACCTCTGAATATTCTCATTTGTCTAACTTCTAGTTTTGTTGTCATCTCTCTTTTCTTTTTCATCTCTGATTTAATACAAATAGAATCTTAGAGCTGTCTGGGTTTTGACTCCCAAGTGACTATAAAGCATAATGGGTTGGGTTTTTTCCCTTTAATACTCTTTCTTATCTTTTTACCAATTTTCTGTCTTGAGAATCAATTATAGAGGTTCTGGTATTCATGAATTGCCCCACTTCTTGTCCTGCTTCATTTTTGGTCAGTTCTGAATTGTGATATGAGAGAATACATTTAGAGCTGAAAGGGATCCTATAGGTCACTTAGTCCATCTTCCTCATTTTTAAGATGAGGAGGAGGAATCTCAGAGAAGTGAAGCAATTTTGCCTGCTATTAAATGACAGAACTTGGATATGGAAACCAAGTCTTTAACTGTTAAATTCAGTGTTCTTTTCACTCTCCATACTGCCTTCTTCTGTTTTCTAAAAACTTATTACCACTGACATTTTCCTGGATTTTTGACTGTGATCTTTGAGCCTCTTCTAGTCCTTGATTCATTGATTCTTTCTCAGATCTTTATAGCTATAAACAATTTACTTTGGAAAATCTGATTACCTGAAGTGTCTAGTTTGCATCCCACCCTCTGGTGCAAGTTTTGCACAAACTGTCCCCATGATCACGTTTCCTTTTTCCATTCACAGAACCCCCCTCCTTTTCTTCCTTTAAACACTTGCCAAAATTAGTCTAAGGTGTTTCCATTTGGAAAGCATAAGACTTTTCTAGGTATTAAATCTGAATTTTCTTCACTTATTTCTTTTATAGCTGTATAGTTTATATTTAGTATTCTGTAAAGTAACACTTTTTCTCTAATTGTATGTTGCATTGGGGAGGAAATGGAGAATTGAACCCCATGTTCTAGCTCAAATTATGCCCCTTGTATGACTTAGATTAAGTAACAACTTTTCTTTGTTTATCTCTCTAATTATAAAATGGGGATAAGATATGTCCTGTCTAATCATAGGACTATAAATATCAATAGTTTTGAAAGTGTGATAGCATGTTGCCAGTTTAAGATAGGATTACAAGGACCATTTTCTTTTCTCTATAACATGCCACTCCATAGCACTCTAAACATTGCTCTGTACTCTGAAAACTCAACCATTGATCCAATATTCAATTATTAAGTGCTCATCCACTATATGCAATGCACTGCAAGTGACACAAAGATGGGGAGGAATAGCTGGTGGTAGCTTTTTTTCTGGAAGGTAGGATTCACAAAGATTTTGACTGGCAGACATTGGGCTAAACCTAACAAAAAATTAATGTTTAACTGGGATAAATGTTAAAAAAAAAAGAAAAGACCAACCCTTACATTTGGATTTAAAAGAAAATTTAATTTAGAGTTACAAGATGGGAGAAGCGTGGCTGTCATTTGTCTCAAAATGATATTGAGTTTTTAATGGCTTGATGTATCAGTTCGAATTATGAGCGTTAGGTCTTAGCAAATAAAAAAAGCTATTTAGATCTTAGACTGTGTTAAGATAGGCAAAACTTCTAGGCATATATATATATATTTTTATCATTCATACTCTGAAGCTTCATTGCAGTAGGGTTGGATTAGGTGCTTGAAAGCTATGTTGGTGGAGCATAGTCTCTAGCAGGGTCTGCTTTGCTTTAAAGGCATTTAGTCAAGTCTTAGGAAACTGGATAGAGTATGGGATCTGGAATTAGGAAGTTTAAATCCAACCTTAGACACTGACTAGTTGGGTGACCTTGGGAAAATCACTTAACCTGTGTCTGCCTCAGTTTCCTTATCTATAAAATCAGGATCATTAGTACCTGTCTCACAGGGTTGTTGTGTGAGGATCAAATGAACTTGTAAAGCACTTAGTGTAAAGCACCAAAATGCTTATTCCATTCTCTTCTCCTTTTCCTGGTAATGAAATAGTCTCCTTTAAGGACTAGGCTACCTATATAGGGAGAGGCTTATCACTAGCAGGTTGGTAGATTGTTGATGAATTCTTTGGGTCTGGCATCCATCAAACAAAATTAGAAAATAATCCTTTTATCTTTTGTGGTCCCCTTTTCTGCAGTGAAAATGGCAAAAGGATGCATGTACTAAGTCACAGTTTTCATACTGTCTCTAAACTTACAATACAACTTGATTGTATGCTAAATTTGAGATCCTGAATAGCAAGTAATCATGTTACTGTTGGTCCTGAATGACCTTGAGCAAACACTTAACCTCTTTAGACTTCAAGTTCCTTGTTTGTAAAATGTGAGTTTTGACATCATTGTTGTGGCTCCATAATCTATATTAATCCTTATATTCTTGCTATAAAAACAAAGGTAAAAGAAGGAAGGTGCTGCCAAATTAAGGGATAGTAGACAGGCTTTCCTTGGAGAGACCAATAAAGTTATTGGCAGAGTTTTTATTTTATACTCAAAGGCTACAAGAAGCATAAGTTCATAGGACACTTTGTCATCTCATAGTCCTCTTGATAAGATTTTGCAAAAAATCACCCTTAAAATTATTGCACTTATGCAAGAGTCTCTGTTACAGAGGATGAAAAAGAGTTGAGAGTTAATGAAGAACTCTGAAAGTCCCTTCAAAACATGTCAGCTTTACATACCTTTTGATGCTTAATGACTAGCATATAGATAGTGACTTGGAAAACATGAATCTGTAATGAAGATTGAGAGAGGCCAAGTTAAGGTGTGCAGGAACCTCAGGCTTCTAGATCATTAATATTTCCTTTGATAAAAGGATTAAGTATTGCATATTGTGAGAACTTATTATTTTGACAGAAATGATATGTTAACTGATATGGTGGTTATTGGTGAATCAGTTGTGTAGTTAGAACAATGATATGTTAGAAAAAAGGACTAAAATTAGCAAAAACCTAGAAGAAAGAATAAAAATGTGAAAGAGATACTGCATGAAGTTGAAACAGTTTATTCTTGACATTTAAAGAAGTTATTGCTAACAGACAGAAGAAAGAAAATGACACTGATTTTAAGTACTTTGGTTAGCAAACTCAGTTTATAAAGCAGAGGGAGATTGTAGCCAAGGGCACTGCTAGTTTAAAATGTAAGCTCATTTGTAAAATCTCATAGAGAAAAATGATGAAAGATTGTGCTGAATTGTCTCATAAGCAATGGAAGGTCAAGCAAATTTAAAGAAAGCTTGGCCAGGGCTCAATAAAACAAGTCATTCTGAGGGTATTTAGGGATTCAAATGGGAGGAAGATCCTACAAAAATTCACAAGAAAAAAGTAAAAAAGATCTGTGAAGATTTTTGTCATATCTTTTTTCACCATCAAGGACAATTGAGCACTACAGCACACTACCAGATGTGCTAAAAGAGAAAGAAGAAATGGCACTAAAGAGAACAAAGATAGGGAAAACAGCTGGATTGGAATAAGTGTACATAGATAATTTGTACTGGAAGTAACATAATCATCAGGATATTCAGTGATTGACTCATTAGGTATCTGAAAATAGAGAAGATACTGAAGGTTTAGGGAAAAAGATTGAACATTATTAATACCCCAACAAAACTGAAAACACAGATTTTCCCATATTTGTGACTACTTTTTTAGCTCTATTAAATGTTTATGAAAATCTACATTTGTGTGTGTGCGTGTGTGTAACAATTAATAGTAAATGAAACAAAAAAAATCAACTAAAACATTTACAAGGATGTAGCACAGTACTCGGCACATATGCATTTAAATGACTTTTTTGTTCAGTTCCAGTGATGAGGGTATTGATATAGAACTGGTAAGCTTTTAAAGTGATAGTGTATGCTGGACCATATTTTTTATTCTAAAATTGCCTGAAAGTTGTAAAGAGTACAAGATAGTACTGTATGTATTTTTTTTTTTAAAAAACCCTTACCTTCTGTCTTGGAATCAATACTGTGTATTGGTTCCTAGGCAGAAAAGTGGTAAGGGCTAGGCAATGGGGGTCAAGTGACTTGCCCAGGGTCACACAGCTAGGAAGTGTCTGAGGACAAATTTGGGCCTAGGACCTCCCGTCTCTAGGCCTGGCTTTCAATACACTGAGCCACCCAGCTTCCCTGTGTGTATTTTTGATTATAAAAAAGCATGTGATTTGGTAGATCCAAATACTCCCTTAAAGACTGTCTTTCAGCAAAATGTCTCCTATACATATCACAGTTATTTAAGATTTTTGGAAAGCTACAACAGAAATAAGTTTGTTCAGTTAACCCCTCCTTATTGCTAGCATCAGATGAGGCATCAAGCCCTTGACAGTGTTCAGCACTGTAATGAGAGAGGCAGTGCCAAGTCCAAGTTGAAAGGAGATTCCCTACTGGCATCAAGTGTCTTCAGATGCTTCTTTTGGTGAATGCTGTCATGATAATTGCCTTAAACCTAGCATGTGGAAGAGATTTATTACCACACAGAAGCATTTGGCTTGTCTACAGAAACAAAACCAAGTGAATTCTCCAGATGATATATGGTTGGATGGTTAACCTACAGAGCTTGTTTAACTATATGTTATTGGGATAAACAGTGCAAATATACAGTGAATTGGACCTGTAATTAAAACAGAGGGTAGGAGAACAAATAGGATTTCCCTCTAGGAATGGCAAGACTAGCTTAATAATTCCAAACTTCTCTTAACAAAGCCTGCCTTTTTAATACCATATTGTACTAGTGGTATTACATGGCTTTGAGACATGGAACATGAGTCTTTAAGAAAATTGACCATGAGTGTAACAGAAGGCATTGAAGAGATTCATAGGGGATATCAGGGAGTAGCAAATGTATGGCAAACTAGAAATTTCAAATAAGTTGAAGAATAAACCAATGTGCGGAAATGTGTGACCAAAAGAAATGGGCTGATCACATGGTGAGGTCAAGGATTGCCAGTGGAACACTCAAGCTCTCCATCTCTTGTTCCTTATCCCTTACTGTGTACTTCTTGGTCTCCTATTGCAATTTCAGGAGAAAGGAAGGAAGGCCCCCAATATTTTGGTTGGATCCTCTGGTGAACTTAAGTGGAACTGCACAGTTAAAAGGTGCACAGAATGGTCAATATATAGTTAGATGAGATACCAGATTTATTTGAATTTAACATATTTCCAGAGTCAACGAAGTATATAGCACTGCTATACTCCATCATACCTATTTAAAAGTGAGGAAATTCAGCACTGTAACCTGGAATATGGAAAGATTTGGTTTCTGTTTGTATTCAGGTGGCAAAGCCAGGAACAATGGGGAGAGATTGCAAAGAAACCTGTAGTTTTGAAGTGAGGAAAGTTTTCTAAATATTAGAAGTAGAGGGCAGTTAGGTGGGTCAGTGGATTGTGTAAACCTCCCTTGTTACAATTGGAAGGCAGGACTGAAAGGTTCTGGATTCAAATTTTACCTCAGGCACTTCCTAGCTGTGTGACGATGGGCAAGTCACAACTTCAAGTTGCCTAGCCCTTGCTGTTCTTCTGCCTTGGAACCAATACATAGTATTGATTCTAAGATGGAACATAATGGTTTTTAATAACAACAACAAAATTAGTAGTAGATTCCTTATTATACAAGTACTCAGGCAGAGCTTGTAGTGAAAGCTTTCCAAATGTTATATGAGGAATTTTTTCCCCAGTTAGTGGGTAAGCAAGTGGCCATTAAAATCTCATCTAACTGAAATTTTGTGGTTTTACAGTTCTTGATAGCTTGGAATGAAGAAGTAGTGTTAAGGTGCATTAAGTAAACTTCTGTGCTTGGCCAAAGTATTTCTAAATGGGTTTTTTATCATTTGTATATTTTAATAAGTATCACAGCAAGAATTCAATCTAGTGGTTTCACTACTAGCTTTGAAACAAATTTGTTCATGTTAATATATTTGCTTTTGTCCATGACTGTAACTCAAAATTCTTTATCTGTTAGTTCGATGTAGTACCATTTCTTCTGATCTCTTATTTTAAGTACCTTGAAGGTATTTCCACCAAAATGTTTTTATGGCTTAAACTCAGGTTGTCCAAAACTAAAGTTGTCATTTTTATTCCTAAGCTGATACTGCTTCCCAACACACTAACACCACGCAAGCTTTGCCATTTGTACCTTTTCTGTCTATTCTTCATTCTTAATATCTCTTAAATTTTTCCCAGTTTCTCTAGTTCTACTTTGAGAAAACAAGAAGGAAAGAAATAAGCATTTATATAGTGCTTAGTGTGTGTCAGGTACTTTGCTGAGTGCTTTATTACAAATATCTAATTGGTTCTCACAACCCTGAGAGGTAGGTGCTATCATTCCTATTTTACAGTTGAGAAAATGAGGCAAACAGGTTAAGGGCTTGCCACAGCTATTTAGTATTTGAGGCGGATTTGAGCTTGGGTCTCCCCCTCTCTAGTGTACCATCAACTCCCAACTGGTCCTTGTATTTATATTCCAGAATCATCTACTTTCTGGAAAACTGCAGATAGAATTGGATTGGTCTTCATGAGTTTCTGTTATCTTTCTCTCCACTGGCTTACTTACCAAATCTAATTTGTATTCTTAACTTCTTGCTCAAGAGCCTGTGTTAAGTCTGCTCAAGTATGTATGATTGTCTACCATATGAAATGTTCGTTTGTATTTAACTCATTTAGACTGTCCATAATTTGTCCTTGCTCTCTACCTATGAAATTTAATGTCTTTACTAAGCTTTAATGTGAATGAATATGACTTAATATGCTCCTGGTTCTTTGCTTCCAACTTCCAACAGCCTCCTTAGCTAATCTTTATTTCCATAACTTTGCTTAGAGTTAGCCTGGATGGCACTTTCCATTCCCTTTTACCTATCTAATCTTATCTATCTTTTTGAACACCTTGCTCAAACTTTAGCCTTTCTGTGAAACTTGTCCTTATTCTAGTGTTTAGTGATCTTTTCTTTCTGTGAATGTTTTAATGTACCACAGAATATAACCCTTGATTTGTCATTTATTGCCATTCTGCTTCATTACTGTCTTCCCCAATTATAAATTCCTTGTGCAAGGATGTGATACCATTTTAAAAAATTAAAATAAATAAATTTTTTGTTATTTTAGCACATTCAGCACAATGCTAGGTACTACAGATCATAAATGTTTGTAGTTGGTTGACTTTACTTTTATTTGGAAAGGAGAAATTTATATAATGGATGCAGACAGTAAAATAGCCTGTTATTCCAAAGATGCCAAATATTGTACATAATTGTCACTTAATAAACTTTTGTTGAATGAATGAAGCTTCTGTTCTCACTTGTAAAAGAGCTGCATAGTGTAATGTGAAAGAGTAGTGCACTGGCTGATGAGGACATTTGGCTCCTCATTTAACTCATGGGTCTGGGTTCCCTCATCTGGAACATTAGGAGCTTGTACTCAGTGATGCCCAAGATATCCCATTCAATATAAAAGCTGAGTCTGACTGAGAAAATTGGACTTTGCCTAATTATGTCTGGCCTTTTAATCATTTATTCTTGTCTTAAATCTTTTGTTTCTCATGATGCTGCACATCAGCACCTTACTATTAAGAGGTGATGGTCAGATATTCCTTCTCTATTTTACATGCATGTTTATGATAACTTGCCTGTCTGGGATTGAGACATTTGAAACAACTGAGAACCAGAAATAAAAAGGAGGGAAAGGTCTATAAGCAGTCAAAATAAATGTTACAAAAGATTGTACTTGAAAACTCATGCAATTTGTAAGGATAAAAAATGTAAGGGGTTAGTCTAAAAGGTTGGACTGGATTATTTAGGTGTAGGGTCGCCAGGAATTTAGTCAAATTTCAAAGAGATTTATTTTAACAATTTATTTATAAAATATGGAAAGAGTGAAAGTAAGAAAATCAGAGAGAGGATAGGGTATGATATCTAGCCTAAACACTTAAGTATTTTGCTCCTACCCCTGGCTCAACCCAGGCAGGGCTCATTAGCCCTTAGCAGGAGAGGCCTCAGCCTTGAGGTGAGGACCTGGGGATGCAGGAAGTGTCTCTCAAGAGGTTAGGTCTCTCCTGAGGCTAGTCCCTTCAGAAAATCTTCAGGAAAAGGAGTCAGCCTTTTTCACCCACCCCACATGGTAGTTTTAAGGAAAGTAGAAGCAATCCGAGATCTTCAGTCAGAGCTCCTCTTTGCAAAAGAGCTGAAGGCCTCTTCACAGGAAGTTCTTGGCATTTTAAAAGATCATTTCTTTTTGTCACTTCCTGTGACTTCCTTCCATTTTACATGTACCAATTATAGCTAAAGCTTTGCTTAGGTAGATTCTGATTCGTCACCCACTATCGCACATGTGCATTTATTTTGTCTCACAGACTTCCCCTACTCCTCAGGTATAAGATATATATGCTTCTGGTGATTAAATCTAAAAATGGGCAGGGGAGAGTAAATTTAATGTTCATATTTTATTCATAAATATTAATAGTAACAACTTATAATTATATCTTGCCTTTACAAAGGCAAGTTTACAAAGCATCTTATGTATGATGCCTTTTTTTTTAAACCCTTGACTTATGTCTTAGAATCAATAGTGTGTATTGGTTCTAAGGCAGAAAAGTGGTAAGGGCTAGGCAATGGGGATTAAGTGACTTTCCCAGAGTCACATAGCTAGGAAGTATCTGAGACCAGATTTGAACCTGGGACCTCCCCTCTCTAGACCTGACTCTCAATCCACTGAGCCACCCAGCTGCCCCCTGTGTCTTGATCCTCTTAACAGCCCCCCATGAGGTAACTATTACAGGTATTGTCTCCATTTTAAATTTCAGAAAAATAGAGGTTCAGAGTAAATTTTTGTCTATGATTATACATAGTTTTTAAGTGTTAGATACAGGATTTTAGACCCTTACACTCTCACTTAGAACCTATTTACTCTTACCTATGAAAAGGTATAATAAGCTTAATCTGTTTTCTAAGTCCACTGCAAATTAGAGCACTGGGATAGGTGTTGGTCTCCTTTGGTTTTGGTCTCAAATGGCATCAAGTAGCTTATGACCTTTGTCAGGTCATTAAGTTTTCCCATTTGTAAAGAATTTGGATTTAATCAAAGGATTTAGGAGCTTTAACAGATCTCATTTTCCTCAACCAGTTTGTATGGCTGTTTCCTTTGCCCCTCTGTATGGGGAAGTGGTTTTTTCTTTGTATTTCCTTTCATTTTTTTAATATGTAGTAGACACTATTAAGCTTCTGTTGAACTTTTTGAATGGTTGCATTTATTTAGTCTCACTTCCTCTGCTTTTATTGTTTGAGAAATTGGGACTCAAAGAAGCACACCCATTGTATGTCTAAAATGCTGTGGTTTTATTTATATTTAAGAAAGGATTAGATTACATTTAATTATGTTATAATGATGGTTGTGTGAAGGAGTATACTTTGAGCTATGTGGAAAACCCAGCTAGCCTGAACAATTTAGAACCCTTTGTTTTAAAAACTCATACCAGTGGAGTGTAAATTAATCCTGCAAATCAATGCATGTGTGTATGCTAATCTACATATTTTACATTATCAATTGAATTATTAATTTTCAATACTTCATTTGTGGTTTGTACTACTGAGTATCAAAATGAGATGAGAGGAATTTAGAAACGATAAGCAGTATCCCTTTCTAGATTCAAAGAAATTAGGATTAAATCAGTCTAAATTAGTAGGAAATCTGAATTTTTAGTATTTTTTATAAAAAATGTTTTATTATTGAGGATATTATTCAGTAACACAAATTCATGGTAAACAAGTAAATCACTGGCCCAGCTTGCTTCAACATAGAGAAGACTGTTTTCACTAAAGTATTAATTGCTTGCATGTTTTCTGTAAGTTACAAAGAAATTGTTAGTCAAATTCAAATTCAAACAAAACCCAATAAGACAATCAAGAAGCATTTATTAAAAGTATGTAGGTTTCAGGCACTGTGATGATTGCAAAAGATACAAATACCAGTGAAACAATTCTTACCCTGTGGGGAACCCAACATCATGTACACATGTAAGTAGAGACAAAATTTTTTAAAATTGGGAGTGGGTCCTGGCAACTGCATAAGTTGGAAAAGACTTCATGCAAGAAGTAGCATTTCAGCTAAGCTTTGAAGGAAACTTGAGGTTCTTTGGGTTGGAAGTAAAGGAAGAAGTGCAATCCAGACATGAAGAACAAGAGTGCATAATGTTGGCAAACCTATGGCACTCCTGGAAGAGGAGGCGGCTCACCTCCCCCATCTCCACACATGCCTGAGGACATTTCTCACATGACCCACCCCTCTGCTCAGCAGCCCAATGGGAGTACTTCTTCCCTCCCCTGTCTGGGGTAAGGCATTCCCTCACATGCCACATGAGGGTTGCAGTTTGGGCACTTGGTCTCTAAAAGAGTCACCATCACTGGTTTAGATTGTCTGGTGTGAGAAACAGTAAGAAACCCAGTTTGGCTGGATTGTTGTGTGGATAAAGGGGAGAGATGATGGTAGCAGCTAGGGGACACCATAATGCATAGAATACTGGGACTGGAGTCAGGAAGACCTGAGCTCAAATTCAACCATTCATAGCTATATGATGTTTGGAATAGTCACTGCTCTACCTGTCTGCCTCATTTTCCTCAATCATAAAGTGGGAATAATAAAAGCATTGTACTTCCCATATCAAATGCGATAATATTTACAGAGTACTTAACACAGTGGTTGGCATGTAATAGGTACTAAAGAGAATGAAAATCCCTGTCCCCTTGATTATTTTTAAAGAAGACCTGAGTTATCACATTTAATCAGTAATTAGACACAATAAGCAGTTGTCCCAGATTATAGTAAGATTACTAGAAATCTAGTAATTGCATTTCATAAGGAAAAAGTCTAAGCGATGTAGGATATCTTACTTTCTCTTTAATCTCATAAGCTATCATTTACAATAGTGTGTGACTCATTAAGTTAGCTGAGAGCTTATCAAAATACATAAAGGCATGTCCAGATGGTGAGTGGTGGAGGGTTTTGGAGGTGTGCTGACCTTTTGACCAAAGGACTTAGCCTAGTATATCAGATGGAAGGCCATCCCAACAACCAATACTCAATAAAAAGCTGAGACACCTCCTCAAGCACTCAATCATTGCTAGAAAATAGTCTTTCTGCCTATTGTCCCTAGATGTAACTCCTATCCTTTTATCCTAAATGGATCTCCCACCCATTGAGACCCAGGATTGGTGGTTGAATATTGGGGTGGGATCTTGAATGATGTAATGATGTTAGGATATAAAAGAAGGAGAAAAACCTCTCATTCAATTGTCTTAGATTATGAGGAAAATCTGATGACCTAGCTTTGCTGAGAGACAATAAACTTGTCATTGACTTGGAGTTTTGCCACTTTGCTTTATTCCACATTGGCTGAAAAATATTCGTGACAGTATCATATAAATGCTTATTCCTTCCCCATCCCTGGCCCTCAATGTGTAATAAATTAGGTTGAGGAACAGGTTGTGAAGGGCTTTAAATGCCAAACCCAAGGATTCTATTTTTTTTCCCTAGAAGGGGTGGGGGGCGGGAGGCGGAGGGCGCCATTGGTTATTGAGCAAGGGAAAGACCTGGCTATATTTTTCAGTTTATGGAATCACTTTGTGATATGAAGGATGAACTTGAGGCAGAGAGACCATTTGGGAAGAAGCTTTTGTAATAAGCCAAGGTGAGACTGATCTAGAGGTAGTGGTTCCCACCTGAGTGGAGAAAAGAGGAAGCTGAATGAATACATATGGTAAGACAGTAAAGGGTCAGGCTGTGGACAGGGAGAAGGAATTTTAAAAGGTGAGTTTAGGGGTAAGATAATGATTTATTTTTAATAATTTTTTTGTGTGGCTATGTTGAGTGAGATTCTGAGACTAGTAGTACAGAATGCCTGATAAACAGTTGTTAGTGGGTTTGGGAAACTATGGAGAGACTAAAGTTAAGTGCTAAGTACATCAATGTAAAGCAAAGATTCAATGAGATCATTTAGAATAATTTAATATTCTGATGAATTGGATTTCCTGTTTAACTGGTTTGTTTCAATTTATTTTATATTAACCCTTTTTGGAAATAGAAAATACTGTCATTTACTTCTACCTAAGACCTATTTTAGAATATTAGTGACTATAATTTGACCTTTTGTTTAGTGTTTTACAGTTCTGTAGTTCCTCTGGGTTATTATTCTGAACATCACTTACTGTTCATTATTGAAAATATGGAAAGTATAGGATATTGGGTTGAATCTGAAATGAAAACTTTGACTTAAAAAAATTTCCATCATTAGTTTTTCTCCCAAATATTATTTGGTTGTATAAGGAATATGACTAGTTAAGTTACTGTCAATACAGGTTTTATTTTTATTTGTTTATTTTAAAATATTTTCCCATGTTTACATGATTTATTTTCTTTCCCTCCACTCTTCTCTTCCTCCCTTTCCCTCCCCTGAACGGATAAGCAATTCCACTGGATTATACAAATGTTATCACTTGATACCTATTTCCATATTATTCATTTTTTCTATTGAATGATTTTTTAAAAAGCCTAAACCCCAAATCACATATCCATATATACATGTGCTAAGTGATGTCATATGTTTTGCTTTTGCATTTCTCCTCCCATAGTTCTTTCAGTGTGGTTAGCATTCTTTCCCATAAGTCCTTTAGGAGTGTCCTGGCTTGTTGCATTGCTACTAGTTGCAAAGTCCATTGTATTGGATTATTTCACAATATTTTACTTTTCTGTGTACAATGTTCTCCTGGTTCTGCTCATTTTAATAGTTTTTTTTTTTAAGTAAATTACAATTCTTTTCAAACCTGTACTATTTGCTTAGCAAATATTTCTAGATAGTTCAGAGGGATATTTTCAAACATGCCTAATATTAACCTCTTTGATTTGGGTCACCGTCTTAATTTTGATTACTTGGTACGTTCAAAGAAAATAACTAGAAATTTTAAAAGTTACTTGTTTAAATGCTGTTTAGAGTTAAGAGAACTATGTGACTAGCTTTCATGACAGAGGGTAACATCAGTGTGATTTATTTGATCTTCATGATTTCTAACCTATATGTTGGGGATACCTGAGGTACAGCAGTATTAAAAACAACTTTCTGGATGCTATTTTTCATAATGTATGGAAGCACTTGTGTTGAAAAAATGCAAATTTAATTGAGCTAATGGAATTAATTGTACATTTTTATCCTTTTCTCAGTTAATGGTATACTTATAGTTGTACTTATACAGTTGTCATGAGGTAGAGTCTCTGAAATTTAAAAAGATTCCAATGGGGGGGGGTGGTAAGGGATGTGTGTGTGTGTGTGTGTGTGTCTGTGTCTGTGTCTGTGTCTGTGTCTGTGTCTGCGTCTGTTGTTTACCTCTAGAGGGTAATCTGTTTCTGCTGAGGAGTAAAAGGAAGAACATGTAGTAAAATTCCAAGGGAAGAAAGGAGAGTTTGGATTGTGGGATGATTTATAGAGCCATTCTGCCCGATTTTTAAAGTGGGACTTAAGTTAATGGAAGGTAATCTGGTTGATGATTAGTAATCCTAATATGTATCTGCCTTTTAAAAATACCAGCATAGGAAATATTAATTGGCATGAAATCAAATTAAAATTTTAAGAATTCTTTACCTTCTATCTTGATATCAAGATATATATTGGTTCTAATGTAGAAGCTAGGTAAAGGCTAGACAGTGGGAGTTAAGTGACTTGCCCAGGGCTACATAGCTAGGAAGTGTCTGAGACTAGATTTGAACTTGGGTCTTTAGACCTGGCTCTCAGTCTTCTTAGTCACCTAGTTCCCCCTGCCCCCCAATTAGTTTCTAAAATAGTGTTTTAACATTGTGTACAAACACCTATGTACTAGATTAATAGACATGCTAACATGATGAAAATTTAACATTTCATCCCTTATAGTCATTTAAAAAATGAAAGTCATGTGATCCCCCCCCCATGCCATCTAATTAAGGGTCCATCTTAGAATATCCTAAAATCATATATAGTATTTTCTTTCTCCTTGTGGTTCTTGACAGTTGTAGTAAGAGGAAAGAAAAAGGAAGTGCACTTTCTTTTTCCTCTTTTTTCATTTACTCTGGGGACTGCTTCAGTGAAAAATGCTAACTTGATATGGGTTTATAGAACCAAACCCAAATTTGCTTTCCAGTGATTTTAATAGCTTCCAACCATCTCCCATAAGAACAGGGTGAATACAGCCAGATGCATATGTAACTAAGGATAATCAGTTTAAACAAATTGAAAAAGGGACAGTGTTGATTTAGAGAGTATAGCCTTGCTTTTAAAAAATAATCAAATTTATTAAATTTGTGAATTACTTAAAAATTAAATTTAAAAATGTTCATTTTTGATGTTGAGTGATAATACTAGATTTATCAAAATTATGTAATGGATTATTAGATTATTAAATTAGATTATTAAAGGACATCTAGTAAATATAGATAACGGGAAACTAATGTGACTTCATCAAAACCAGATCATACCATACTGAATCACTTTATTTTTTGATAGAATTACTAGACTTCTAGGTTAAGGAAATGCTCTAGATAAGATTTATCTAGGTCTTATAAAGCAGTTGAAAAAAATCTCATGCTACTTATGGAAATGCTAGAGAATAAGATGTGGGCTGGATAATAGTGCAGTCAAATGAAACTTGAACTTTATGAATGACCATATCCAAAGAAGAGTGATTAATGTTTCAATGGCTACTTGGAGAAATGTCTCCACAGGAGGACCTCAGAGATCTGGATGTACTTCATCCTGAACTAAAGGCATGGCATAATATGCTTAACAAATTTGCAGATAACCTGAAACTGGGGGGGTTGTTAGCATATATAGGATGATAGTTAGAATTTAAAGATATCTTAACATTGGGGCAAATCAGTATGGTGATAATTATAACATCTTACACTTGGATTCAAAATATGTCATGAATGCAAGATAGAGGAAGACATGGCTAGATAGTAGATCATCTGAAAATGATTTGGAGATTTAAATGAAGAGTCAATTCAATTTGTGTAAACAGTGATAGAATGGACAAGAAAGCTAGTGCCACCTCAGGCTTCTGGCCTAGTCAGACTATATCTGGAGTATTGGGTTCAGTTTTTGAAAAGCCATTTGGTACAATGATGAGTATTAGAAGGAAGGCAACAAAAAAGTGGATGAAGGGCTTTTAGGTTGTGCCTCATAACATATCAGAAAGAATTGGTAATGTTTTTCTGGGAAAGGGAAAGATTTGGTGGGGTAGATTTTAGAAGTGGGAGTGGTGGTGAGAGAAGAGTTGAAGGGGTTTATCTTGGAAGAAAAGTGATTATTCCTGTTCTTAGTACAGGAAGGCAATGGATAGAAGATGTACAAAGGTAAATTTATGTTTACTATTAGGGAAAAACTTGATTAACACTTAAAACTGCCAAAAGAGCCTTGCTATCTCAAGGGGGCAATGGGTACCTTTTGATGGAGATCTTTGAGCAAAGTCTAGTTTTTTGCTTGGGTAGAAGGGATTCCTATTTAGATACAGGCTGGATTAGGTAGCCCCTGGAAGTTGTGGGGTGGGGGTGGGGGAGAAAGATTGTATGAATCTATGATTAAAATAAGTTAATTACATTAAAGGTTAAATTGTAAGTTTTCTGTAATGTTTTGATTTAAAAATGGCAAACTTTCTAAATTGCCTTATCTTTAGATCTCTCATTCAGAAAGCAGTGAAAAACAAAGCCATAAGTGAAGATGATTTTTTTCTTAACTGTTCAGATATTATGTAGTCATATAATTTTGAAGTTTGTCTTTTCAAATAGCTTTCAGAAATGGCTGCATGGTGGGATGGAGAGCACTGGACCTTGGGATTGTGACTTTGTTCTACTACTTAAATACTGGTTGTATGAATGGCAGTAAAGCTTGGTTTAGCTTGCCCAATATTCCATGTATACCAAATTGCTGACATTAATATCTTTTTTATTTTTAAAATCTAATAAATGTTAGTACTTAAAAATGAAGATTTGGGGAATTTAAATTTTCTGAAACATTGCTATAAATCTGTTTTAGAGGCCTAGACATCTTTTCCCAGCTATAAATTCAACTCTATAGTATCTCTCTCTTTTCCAAACCCTTATCTACTATCTCAGAATCAATACTGTGTATTGGTTCCAAGGCAGAAGAGAGGGAAGGACTAGGCAATGGGGGTTAAGTGACTTGCTCAGGGTCACACAGCTAGGAAGGCCAGATTTGAAGCCAGAACCTCTCATTTCTGGGCCTGGCTCTTAATCCACTGAGCTACCCAGCTGCCCTCCACTCTATATAGGATCTCTGCTTAGCTCAGGCTATACATCCTCAACTATACTGGACATCTCAAGCTTAGTGGCCTATAGGCAATGCAAACTCAACATGTCTGAGTGAGAATTCATTCTCTCTTGTGCCTTGAGTGGACCATTGTTCCAAACTTTGTGATTTCTATTGAGGATGTCACCATTCTTCCAGTCACCAAGTTTGCAACCTCAGAGCCATCAATAACTCTTCACCCTATCCTTGACATAGTCAGTTACCAAACCATGACATTTCTTTTGTTGTTGCTGTTGTTTGTCTTATTTTTGACTCTTCATGACCCCATTTGGTGTTTTCTTGTCAAAGGTTCTGGAGTGGTTTGACATTTTCTTTTACAGATAAGGAAACTGAGGCATAGTTTTAAGTGACTTGCCCAGGGTTTGAATTCATGTCTGTCTGGTTCTCTGTTCATTGAGACACCTAGATGCCTCCTCGATATTGCTACTGCCATAAAATCCTTCTCTTTCTATTTGCATAGCCACCATCCTTGAATAAGCCCTTAATTGCCTCTTGCCTAGACTATTGGCAATATCTTCAAATTCATGTCCCTGATTTCAAATCATGTCCCTTCCTGTCAGACTTCCACACAACCAAAAGTTATATTCCTAAAGCACAAGACTGTTTGCCTCTAGGATAAAATGCAAACATTTCTGATAACCTGGTTCATCTTAATGAATTTAATTTTTTTTTCAGTTACATTAGAACCAATTTTTAACAATTATTTTATGACCCTTTGTGAATCAGAATCTCAGCACCCCTTTTCCCCCCTTCTCTTCCTCTTCCTCTAAGATGGTAAAAAGTCTGATTTAGGTTATTGCTTTCATGCAATACATATTTCCATATTCTTCATGTTATGACTGAAGACACATACACTAATAGACATTTAAGGCCTTTTTCAACCTGTCATCAGCTTGTCTTTTTGCTGTAATTACACATTACTTTCCTTTATTTTTTGCTATAGTTTAGCCAAACTGGGCCTCTTGTTCCTCCTATAAGACAGTTCATCTCCCATCTTTGTGCTTTTACTTTGTATAGACTTATATCCAGTGTTTGGAACACACTTCCTCTTTACTCTTCTACCTCTTACAATTTAGTTTCCTTCAAAACTCAGCCCAAATGCCATCTTTGGCTTTTCCTGATTCTTACTGTTATAGGACTTTCTCCTCCTCTCCTTTATTATCTTCTGTTTAGGTTTTTTAATACTTAAATATATACTTAGTATGTGCTTCTTAATTGTTTAGCCAGAGATTTGTGGTATGACCCTTATTCTTTTTGTGACTCAATTTCCATTGACTGGCCTACACAATTGTAGGAATCCACATTAGTGCATAAGTAAGAAGGCAGAAAAAACAAGAAATGACAACTGTTGGGATAATGGTAATGCTTTAAAATTTCAAAACAGCTTCAGAATTTACTGTAAAATATGGATATTTATTTGGAAATATTCTTTAGACAGTTGTAGCTTTTCCGTTATTTGAAAGTGTGGTCTTGGGGAATATTCTAGTGGAGACCTAGCATGATATCAACCTAATAATTTTCATTTCTATTACATGCATTATGGATTATTTATATTTTTAAGTTTTCTTCATTCCATAAATCTATGTAGATTTGATTCCATTTTTCTTATGTATATTATAACAGCTTGCTTTTGCTATCTTTCTTGGTTTGGTGTTTTTATTCCCCTTGACCTGGATGTTTCCACTCTCAGGTCTTTGGGGACTGTTCCATATTCTAGATATTATGTGCCCTGACCAGCCACATTAGTCATTAGAGGCCTTACCTTTATCCAGTGTCTCTTGCCTGTATTTGTAGTGTTTAGAGATTGTGCTGCTGCAAAGAAAAGGACCTAGATACAGCACAGGTTCTTCCCAAATTGATGGTAGTTGAGGAAGAAAAGGGTCAGGATTCATTATCACTTGTGTCATTTTTAGTGCACGGATTGCCCAGAATGGGAATGACAAAAGTAATATTTTGATTTTTGACTGCTATGGAGTTAGGGATCTATCTAGTTAGACCCTGGACCATATTTCCTCAACATTGCTCCCCACTGCCACTGCCATCTGACTTGGCCAGATGGCAGTAAGCAAAAGTTTGATTCCATCCAATAACCACTAACTGACAATAATGAAGTTACTGACCCTTAGGTCTTACATAGGGAAATGTTTTGTTGATATTGTCTCCTTATCATGAGTATTTAGGGGAAAAGATAGCAACAAAATAATTTTTAACTCTCTTCTTAAAATGAGGAATTTGAAAAGTATATTATTGGGAAGGAAGGACTTGGCTTCTCACTCTACAGCCAGCTTATCTCTCTCTAGGAACTGATAAATGAGTAGAAAAAACTTAAATCTTTTAATAATGTAGAACAAGATTGTTCTAAGTGACCAACTTTATAAGCTCAAAAATCATTTACTTTTGGTTTAGCAAAGGTTATCTATAAAAGATGGCAAATATACATATTACTTTTAAAAATGTAAAAAAAATTAAAATCAAATAAATATAGGTGACTATTTACCGTACAGAAGAATTCTTGACCTTTACCGCAAATTTTCTCTAACTAAATAAGTTATCTTAATGCTTTTAATGCATGATTTGTTTTAAAAATATGAAATTTATGCAAAAATTTCAGGAATACAATTTGGTGGCAAAAGCTTTGTAGTAATTCAGACTTCCCAGCAGAGGTCCTCAAAGCAAGGCTTGCAATACATTTTCCTTTTGGCATTTTATTTTCTTTTTTGCTTTGTGTTATGAGAATACTAATGTTACATTAATTTATGATTTGAACTGAAAACTTAAATTTCCTTTTTCTTTTTAGCTCCATTTACCTCTTAATTCACCTTTGCCTGGAAGTGAATTGACCAAGGAACCTTTTCGTTGGGATCAGAGACTCTTTGCATTAGTGTTGCGATTGCCTGGTACCATGGCTGTTGAATCAGAGCAGTTGACAGGTGTGCCTCTAGATGATTCCGCAATCACACCAATGTGTGAGGTGACAGGAGGTAAGGTTTTTGATTAAAACAAAAACAAAACTCTCAGTTAGTGCTAACCTAAGAGCATTTTTAAAATGCCTTTGGCTTTAATGGACACTGATCTTGAAGCTGTTATAGCTACTGGATTTGATTTTGAATAGCAATATTTTATGCTTCTCAACTAGAAAATGGAAGTATTCATAATTCCTTAGATGTTTTCCTTAACTATTTACTTAATTATTAACTAATAGGAGATTAGCAGTTTGGAGTTATTAGACTGATATGGTGAAAGAATATGGGTTCAAATAGAGATGGGTTCAGATCCCATCTCCAATAATGCCCTGGGAACCATGGTGAGTCACTTAACTTCTCTAGGCTTCAGTTTTATCACCTATAAAATAAAGGGGTTGAATTAGATGTCTCTGAGTGTCTTCCCCACCCCCACCCCCAAATCTAGAACTATGCACCTTGGTTGGAAACATTAAAGTTAGATTTAAGAAAGAATTTCTTATAGGAGCTGTTTATTGGACCAAATGATTAAGGAAGAGTATAGACTATTATGAAAATATTTTAATATTAGGATGTCTAAGGGCATAAGCACTAATCTTAGAGGCAAAGATGTGAGTAGAAATATATTTCAACCACATGTTCCACTTAAAAATCAGATAATGTAGCCACTTTGTTAAGTGAATATTATTAAATAACTCAAAAGATCATAATGGTCAGGAGATGTTGGCAGAGTGTTTTATGAACTAGTTTTGTCTGAGACACTCAGATATAAAGTCAGGGCTTCTGTTGTCTTTAATTGTGTGCCTGCATGCATATTTGTGACTCTGTGTGTGTGTTTAAATGAATGAAAAAATATTATGCATTAAGTGTGAAGCACTGGGAATACAAAAAAAAAAGGACTAAAGTACTAAAAGTAGAAGAAAAGAAACTTTGCTTTGTAACAATGGGAGAAGACAGCACATAGGAAACTTCTTTAAGTCAAATGTCAAGGCCCAGTGGCCCTTAGCACATAGTGATGCATCATCTTTAGTGTCATTTCCATTAATGAAACCTTTTTATTTTCTGTTGGTGGACCGTTTGATGATTCCAAGGACTTAGTTTATAAGTTTCTTTTCTTGACTTCAGTAATTGGCTGAAGAGAAGGCAAAGGCTGTAGCCCTGGAAGAGGTAGTTGCCAGTTCTAACTTATACAAAAGTTGTTTTCCTGAATGTTAGCTGAAAATAGTGTTTAGGGGAGGGAGGGTGTGGGAACTAATGCTGCAGAGGTTCTTAGATTTACCTAACTATAGCTGCCTACTTGTTATTAGTCTCCTGTCAGTGTCAGTTGGTTGATAGTGTTGTTGATATTGGCAGTATTGGTGGGCCTCTTTCCACCAGGTTTGCTCCTCTAGATGATTGGCTGCAAAGTCCAAGCTGGAAGAAGGGTTGGTGTGACTTATTCTTAGGGTTTTTGAACTATAGGACCCTGGAGGGTGGTGTGAAGAGAGCAAGGATATAGTGTAGTTGTGATTTGATCTGCCTATCACATGCCATTATCTTGTTTTTCAAGGTTGTGTGGTAATATTCAAGAATGTTTTTATTTCATTCTTGCATTGCACTGAACCATCTATAGACTTGATATAATTTTTGAAACCTCAGGGAATAGAATTTAGAGTTTGCAGGAACCTTAGAAATCATGTAGTCTACCTTAATTGGATAATTACTCGTTGTACTTGCAATAGTACAACTCTCAGATGTATATACAGCTTTTCAGCTATTTTATTATTTGTTAGGTTGAAGGACTTAAAGATTTTACATATGTGTAAAGGTTAAATTTAATGGTTGGACACAGTTTATTTACCAAAATGGAGGGGAAACAATAAAGTAGAGAAATGTGACAGAGGTTATAGAAAATACCTATACTAGTCCTTGGTCAGGAGGGCTGGTAGTGAGTTAGCTGGAAGCTAGGCTTAGGAAACGAGTCAGCCTTTTCACTCACCCAACCAAGTGGTCCAGGAGTCTTTAAGTTGAAGTCAGGATCCACACTGCAGTCTCCAATGAGGTTCCCTCCAAGACTATCTCCAGGAGACACTCCCCGCAAGACTAAACTTCACCAGCCTCCCAACTGAAGAATTTTGTGGCTTTTATGGTGGTTTCCTATCCTTGCCCCTCTTCACAGAGGCCAATCACAATTTCCAAAATTGTCATACCTCTCATCCTCCTAGGATTCACACTTTTGGATTCACACCTTTCTGAATGTGTGAACTCTTAAAAGAATTCAAAAGTTTCTGGCTGTTTGAGTTAGAAAAAAGGGTGGAGCTTTTCCAAGTATCTTGCTGGCTTCTCACCTTTAAAGGTGTTAACTCTCCTCCTGGGAGTAAGAGTTTGTGGACTTCCATTATCTTAGGGTTAAGCATGGGTGTATTTGCTTTTGTTGATTAATTAAAAAATAGACAAGAGAGTTTATCCTGTCTTCAGTCTAGTGAGGTACTAGGCAAAGAGAACAAAGGATTTCCTTTTCACAAGTGCAAACTCAGAATAGACAAAGAGGACCAAGAATTTCCTTTCATAGATGCTTTGTATACAGGTTGGAAATATCTGTTTTTCACTAAATTATTTTGGAGAATTGGTATAAATTTCTAGGATTATTGAGTGACTTGGCATTAGGTTCAGATAAATTTAGGATTGTACAATAAAACAACCATAGAATGACTAGAAGGAAGCTTGAAGTTATCTAATTTCAAGTCTCCTGTCTACCTGATCATCTGATTGGCACAATGGACAGAGCATTGGGCTTGGTGTCAGGAAGAACTGAGGTTGCATGTAGCTTCAAACACTTGCTGTGTAATCCTGGGGAAATGGCCTAATCTTTCTGCCTCAGGTTGCTCAATTGTATCACGTGAATAATAATAGAACCTACCTCACAAGGTTGTGGCGAGAATCAAATGAAATAATATTTATAAAGTTCTAGTGTCTGGCATTATTAAATACTTGTTCTCATCCTTAATCTTTTCTCCTTTCAGAAATTCTGTATTGAAATAGTTTTTACCAACTAGCTATCTCTTGCCTTTGGCTTAATTTTTGTTTAACCTCCAGAGCAGGTGATTCTACAACCTTCCCTGGTCTTGTATTTTAATTTTTCAGGAATCTTCAGATGCTAGAAATTTTTTTCCTAAAATCTAATGGGTCCATTTAGTTTAGCACCATCAATAATGGAAATAGAGGAAAGCTGTTCTTGGTCACATGAAGTTTTCAAGAAACAATCCTAATTTTTCTTAGGTTAGAGAAATTCATTTTTTTTTAACCTTCATTGTTAGTTCATTTCAAAAATTAGAATTTTGGTTCTATTACTTTATTTTTTTTAATTGTTACTCTTCAATTGTATTCAACTCTTAAGTGATCCCTTTTGAGTTTATCTAAGGATACAGGAGTTGTTTGCCATTTCCTTTTCCAGCTCACTTTACAGATGAGGAAACGGAGGTGATTTGTCTATGGTCACACAGCTAATAGGTGTTTTAGGCAGATTTGAACTCAGGAAGATGAGTCTTTCTGGTCTTAGGCCTGGCACTCTATCCACTAGGCCATCTAGCTGCCCTTCTTTTGTTTTCCTAGACTTAATTATGATGCTACTCTAGTACCTACATACTTGGACTATTTACACACTTGTGTATGACCATGCATTTGTATTCATACTGTCTGCTCTGGTCTATGGGGGCTAGCACTGACCAAAACCAAGTGAAGTCTTAACTTTGATTTATGATTTTGTGTGTTCTTGTCAAAATTGCTCCATAAGCTTAAAAGTTACTAGTTGATTTTGATTCAGATTTGGTATACTGTTGCAGGAGTATAAAGATAAGTTTTACTTAATATGTGTTTTAACCTGTCAAAAGACAAATAGTGGTTCATAAAAATTTTCAAGTGGTTATATCTCATTTTTAGTGTAGTACAATGCATTTTGTTATATTTGCAAAAGTGTTTTTAAGAGAAAAATGAAAATTTAGAATAAAGGCCTTTTCTATAATATTTATAAGTTACTTAACTCTTCTCTTGTGATTGACATTACTTTGAGACTGCAGGGAAGTAAGGTATGTAGTTTACAGAATCAATAGTTAATAAATATAGGATTATGAAGAAACAAATCACAGTGGATTAAATAAACTGAATATTGAGTACTAATCACCCATGCAAATCTTTGCGATTTTATTTCTTTGGTATTGATATCACATATGATTGTGTTTTACTACTTAATTCATTATGGTACAAGGCTCAACTGTTATTAAATGTAATATTTATCCCCAGTCTTGCCTTCCTGGGAGGTACATATATACATGTATCCTATATTTTTGGTAAAAAAATCATCATTTGAGTATAGCTCTATTTCCAAACCAGTTTGTTTTGTAAAAAATTAATTGATTTTACACTAATTTGAATATTATATTGAGCTTGTTTTTATCATAACACTCAATGAACAAGGCAACAGGCACAGATATAATTTCTTATATACACTAATGCCAAATCTCTTTATATTTTGTCCTTTAAGCAAAGCTGTCTTTGAGTTTTATGTTTCATTACTGACTGGGATGTTTGTATTTTTCAAAATAACCTTTTGCTAAAGGTCATATATGCTAAATGCATATGTTATAACTACCTTGAGACATATAATATGATTTCTTTCCACTAATATTGACTATTTGTGAAAAGGACACAGCCGCTGTTGACTTTTTTTTTTAAACCCTTACCTTCTGTCTTGGAGTCAGTACTCTGTATTGGCTCCACGGCAGAAGAGTGGCAAGGGTTA
Organism: Monodelphis domestica; assembly: GCF_027887165.1. Classification (NCBI taxonomy): domain Eukaryota; kingdom Metazoa; phylum Chordata; class Mammalia; order Didelphimorphia; family Didelphidae; genus Monodelphis; species Monodelphis domestica. The sequence continues at coordinate 317,229,345 of NC_077230.1, forward strand.
GGCAATGGGGGTCAAGTGACTTGCCCAGGGTCACACAGCTAGGAAGTGTCTGAGGACAAATTTGGGCCTAGGACCTCCCGTCTCTAGGCCTGGCTCTCAATCCACTGAGCCACCCAGCTGCCCCCGCTCTGTTGACTTTTTAACAACTAAAATAGATATGGTTTGAATTGATGATTATTAGGCAGATTTTCGCATTTCCTAGGCTTTTCAAACTGTTACCTGCAGTTGTACCCTGAAAATGCCCACTTAAGAAATGAATGTTGGTATCTCCCTTTTTGTTGTTTAGTGTTATTAGAGAATCTTTTATTTCAATACTGCTTGCTTTAAAAAATAATTTGTTAAGTTCTACCCATTATTTTCAAAACTGTCCTGCATGCCTGTATTGCCTTCTATTCTCCTTTGAATAGATTTTTTTCAGTGGCTCTTTTTAAAAAAATTTTTTTCTTTTTTCTTTTCTTTTTGGTTATTATCATCACTTCCCACCAAATTCTCCTCTTCCTTCCCCCCTTTTAAGCAGAGGAAATATTCTTCTCAAATTGACTCTGAATGTAAGAGACTTTCAAGCTACATGTGTCTGGCCATTCTGGAAGGCAGTTCAATATGGTTTACCTGAAAAAGGAGTACGGAACCTAGAAACAAGAGGATATTGGTTCAGATCTAGCCTCAGGCACTTAATTAGCTGTATGACTCTGGACATTTGTTTTAACTTCTATCCTCAGGTTCTTTATCCAAGACAATAACAGGAACAGTAATATTTCCTATATTTAAGAGTTGTTGTGAGGATAAAATGAGATATTTGTAAAGTGCTCTGCAAACTTTAAAGTGTTATACAAATGCTACCTCTTACTGTCATACCATTCTTGCTAACATCTAATCTTTTGCCCAGGAATAATTGAAATCCTCTTCCTTCAAGGCACTTTTTTACATACTTTAGTTTTGCAAGATATGTTCAATTTTTTATTGTAAGCCTATATCTTTTGTTTCTTGTAATATTGTAATCCAGGATTCTCTGTTCATTTAAAGTAGAAGTTGCCGGTTCTTGTGTGATCCTTTCATGGTTTCTGACTATTTTATAGTTTATTATTCTTTGACTTGGGAGCTCTAGATCTTGACTTGACATGCCTGCATCTTTTCCTTTTGGTGTTTATATCAGGAGGTGATGGCTGAATTCTTTTTATCTTTACCATAGCTCTAATAATGTTAAGTTTTCATTTGTGATTTCTTGAAATGTGATTCTACTGCTTCATAAATTATCTCCCCCTGACCTTGCAAGTCAGTTGTTTTTGTATTTGATATCACATTTTATATTTTATCCTATTTTTTTCAGTCTATTTCATTCTAATATTTGCTCTCTTGGAATAATTGATTTCTGCATAGATTATTCTAGTTTTTCAGAGATTTCATTTCTTTATGTAATATTGGATTTCTTTTTTCTTCTAAGCTACTTACTTACTATCCTTCAAAGTTTTTTCTTCAGAGCTTTTATTTCATGTTCTACTTCTTGCTTTATTCTGGATATTCATTAGGCCACGTGGAAAAACCTAATTTTTTATCTTTGATTTTTCTGCTTATAGTTATGGAGAATTATATTTTCCAGGTCAGATTTTTGGACAGCTCTGGATCCATTATAAAGGCCTGAATCTTTTGCTTGTTCTTTCCCACCTTAGTTCCTAAGTGAAGGCTTTGTGCCAGCCCCCTGCTATGTTTTTGAGTGGGATGGCTTATCTTCCTTTGTTAATTTTTATCTCTTAGGGCTAGGCCCACTTGGATCTTTGAAGTATTCAGAGAGCTAAGGGCCTGAAGTGTCCTAAGGGCCTGAGGTGTCCTGGTCTCAATGTTCCCATGCTCAAGTGGGCCTCTGCCTCCTGTGTCTAGTGGTCCCTTTCTAAGAGCCTTCCAACATTCCACATGTAGGTATTCAAACTTTGTGGGCCTTTTGGGGAGAATACTCTTTTCCAACTGTCTCTAGATATGAGACTTGCAAGCTATGTGTATTTGGCCAATTTGGGGGTACTCTGAAAGGCAGTTATATCGTTTGCTTGAATGAGGAGGACTGTTTTTTTCCACAGGTGTCCTCTCATCTGCTGCCTGTGTATTTTTGGAATACATGTTTTTGTGAAGTTCTTGGATCAATGAAATCAACTTTTACTATAGTTCCTAATTGGATTTCTTGATTATCATTTGAGCTGCCATGACATTTTAGGTTTTCCTGTAGTTTCAAGTAATTGTATCCAAAGAACCCACTATTTGTGATATGACTTAGTGTAAACATCTCAACTAGAAAATACAAATCCTCCCAAATAAATAAAAGTATTTGTGTATGTATGCCTCCATTAACATTATTTACATGTAAACTCTTTCTAAGATTAAATGACATCACAGAGGACTCTTTGTTCCATTGGAAAAGAACAAAGCAGGAATTGAAGCCACTGATGAAGAAGGGATTTGAGGGAAGGCAGCTTAGCAGGGGACTTGAAAAAGTTTCATACAAAGGTTTAAGACTTTATAGTAGGATGAAATGTTATGTAGCTCTGCTTGTATACTTAAAAACTAAATATCTAGGATACATCATAGCTACCATTGATTGAATTTAAGAAATACCATTGAATGCCTATTATGTTCTTTAATAACTTTTTGAGACTACTCAATAGAAGAGTTTTGTTATTCAATATTATGTATAGTTTGAAACATGATATAGTATAGTGGTTCTTAATTTAGGATTTGTGAACTTTTAAAAAAAAGTTTCAAATTTGTATTTCAATATAATTTATTTCCTTTGTAATCCTATATTTTATTTTAGGAATTTAAAAAGCATTATACTGAGATGGGTTCCTTTAGCTTTAGCAGAGTACCAAAAGGGCTCGTGACAAAAAATTACAAAAGAGGTCTACAGTCTTGGAACCAAGCCTGAGTGCCAGTATGTGCTCTAACTCTGAGTAGGTCACATTATTTCTAAGCATCAGTTTCTTCATTTGTGAAATGGAGGCAGTATACTGCTTATATCACAGTCAGAAAGTTGTCATAAAGAAAATGCTTTGTAAGCTTTAGTGTCTAGCTCTGCTTGTATATGTTCTTTCCTCTTTAAAATGTGTCTGGAGGAGGCTCAGTGGATTGAGAGCCAGGCCTAGAGATGGGAGGTCCTGGGTTTAAATATGCCTCAGACACTTCCTAACTGTGTGACCCTGGGCAAGTCACTTAACCCCCATTGCCTAGCCCTTACCACTTTTCTGTCTTGGAATCAGTATCCAAGACAGAAGGTAAGAGTTTTTTTAAAACTGTCTGGAGACAAGAACCAGCTTGCTTATATTGACAATATGTATATTGTTTGCATTGAGCATACAGATTGGCATATACTGTGTATTTAATAAATGATTTTTCTTTCATTAGTATAAATTTTAGCCCTTTTTATTTAATATTAGCTTTTTCCTAGAATCTTAAGAACTGAAGGGACTTCCAAGGACCATATAGTCTAATCTGTATCTGTACAAGAAACTCTTCTAAGTAGTCATTTGATCTCAGCTATCAGTAAAGACAAAAGACTCTTTTGGAGGCAGCACATTACCACTTTTGAGTAATTCTAATATCTTCAAAAGTCTTCCTTCAGTTACACCTAAATTGGAGGCAACTGGGAAGCATATTAAAGAGACTTCTGGGCTGGAGTCAAGAAGATCTGAGGTCAAATCTAGCTATAGCTACTAATTGTGTGGCTGAGCAAATCCCTTAACACATCATATTTCCTCAACTGTAAAATTTGGATAACAACACCTTTCCTCCCAGGAAGGCACCTAAATGTTTATTTCTTTTACCCTCCTCCAATCTGATTCTCTAAAGCCTGCAGTTCCATTATTGTAGTGTAACCTGTATTATTCTAAAAGTCTTCAAGGTCTGTGAGTACAAAGTTTTAAAGAAGACAATGTAAGGGAAAGAGCACTGGTCTTAGCACTTGGGTTCAAATCCCACTGATATCACTTTTTTCTCTCAGGTTTCTTACTGTACTTAGCTTCTTAGCTTTAGTTTTCTCATCTGTAAAATAAGGGAATTACGATACATGACTTCTGGTGGCTTGTTGTTATTTCTAAACCTGTGATCCTTTGACTATACCTAATCTTTTGGGACAGTTTGATTTAGTATAAAGAGTTCTGGGTTCAAATCTCAATTTTTACATTATCACTTGACCAGTATCTGTGAGAAGCAGGCAGTATGGCATAGAATTTAGACATGCTGGACTTGGAATCAAGAAGACCTAGATTTAAATTCTGCCTCAGACATTATTCTTTGACAAATCATCTAACTTCTTTGATCATTAGATTTCTTCATCTATTAAATGGAAGTAATATCTTAATGAGCATTTAAAATTTAATCTCATGGAGGGTTTATGAGCATCAAATGACAATTTTTTGTCATTTTTTGTATTTTGCAAATCTGTTGTGTAAATGTAAGTTAGTAATTTTCTCATCTGCATGAAGATAAAATGGTTCTACATCTAGTATATCTCGCCAGAGTTTTTTGATTAAAGTATTTTGTGCACCTTAAGGTATTGTTGATAACTTTGTATATTCTCCCAGTGTTATGCCTATAGTTGAAGTTGACTTGGTAAATGTTGTTGAATATTCCTAGTTTTGGCATATGTTAAGCTTTGTTTTGTTTATATTTCAAGGAATTAGAAGAAGGGGATTTATTTAATTACTTTATAGCTGTTACAGGGAAATGTATGTTATATTTAATAATTATAATGTGTATCAGGTAAATATAATTCACATTTAGGGCTGTGTTGTGGAGAGACCACAGTTACTTGTCCAAAAATTTAATTAGTAACAATTTCTAAAATATATGTTACATGAGTATTGCTGCTTATATTTTTAAAAAATCTACTCTTACATAAAGTAATGAAATAAAGTTGACATTTTGTTAGCATTGTCAGTAATGGGACAGTCATTTTATTCCATCAGCATTAAATGCCTACTATCTGCAGAGTAGGGCATTTGACTCTGAGATGAGGTGCAGTTTAGAAAAGCTCTTGTCCCTAACATTGTAGAACTTATAGCTAATGGTTTGTCTGGTAAAGGTGAGGATTTTGATGGCTAACTAGTTTTTGTCTTACTTTTGTATTTTAGGCCGCTCATATTCAGTGTGTTCTCCAAGAATGCTTAATCAGTGTCTGGAGTCCTTGGTGCAAAAGGTGCAAAGTGGGGTGGTGATAAACTTTGAAAAAGCAGGACCAGATCCTTCCCCCATAGAAGGTACTGTAATTTCCTAGTAGACTTTTGAAGTAAACATCAGCAGCAGTAAAATTAAAACTAAGAAATCATTTTGGTATGGCAATATATAAAGATATTAAACCTTTAGTGGTGATCAACAGAAAGTATGTATATAAAATAAATAATGAAGTGTTCTGACAGTCCCACAGCTTAGCTGTTACTGTGGGAAAATCCATTAATTTAGGGGGGCCCAAAAGGCCAGGGATAAACCTTGACTATAAGGTCTTCATCTTTACCTGTAGGCAATTTGTATCTGGATTCATTCTCTTAAGACTATAAATTATAAGAGTATTAGGCTACTTTAAAGCCATGACTATGTTAGAAGAACAGAACTCAATAGGCACAATTTTTGTGTTTTTTGAGGCTCTAAGAGGTCTATCTCAAAAACTTGAATGTTGCTTGGTAGAGGTGATCTATTAGGAATACATAATAATAGAAGAATTATAGAACTTAAATACTTTGTTGGAGAACCTAAGCTAGTGTTAAGAAGCTAGTGTTCCACGCTTTAGTTGGTCTTGAGTATTTTCTTATAGAAATAAAAATTGTTAGGAGATTCATAATCACTTTGATTTTACTATTTAAATTTGTGTCAAGTTTTTAATGACAAATACGTCTTTTATACTTTCTTAACTACAGATGGACAGACAGAACTATCAAGACCTTTTGGATCTCAACCTTGGCACAGCTGTCATAAGCTTATCTACGTCAGACCAAACCCTAAAACTGGGGTTCCAATAGGTCACTGGCCTGTTCCAGAGTCCTTTTGGCCAGATCAAAATTCTCCAACACTAGTAAGTGTCAGAAATAGTGTGGTGAGAAGCATGTGGAAATAAATATCCTTTTATATTAGTTTTAAATTGTAGATGGTCAATACTTGTAATGAAGACAATAAAAGGTATAGTCTCTTTGAGGAAGAAGTGCATTCTATTTGTTCAAAATTCTGTGATCAGCTCTTAAAGGATAATTAAACTTTCATAAAATCTCAGAATGTACCTCAGAAGCATCCAGTCCAAACCTGTATATGGGCAAAAATGCCCTTTACAGAATACTTGATAAATAATTCATCTAGCTTTCGCTTGAAGATTTTCAAGGAGTGGGGGGAAGGGGGAGAACCTACTACTTCCTATGGAAGAATATTCCAGGTTTTGATAACCTTATTGTTAGGAAGTATTCACCTAGATTGTGTGTATATAGAGACAGACAGACAGACCAGGTAGAGTGTCAGGCCTTCTCGAGTTCAAACTGGCCTCAATACTTTCTAGTTTTGGTGACTCTGGGCAAGTGATTTAACCCTGTTTGCCTCAGTTTCCTCTTCTGTAAAGTGAGCTGGAGAAGGAAATGGCAAACTACTCTAGTATCTTTGCAAAGAAAACTCCAAATGAGGGCATGAAAAATTGGACATGACTGAGCAACAACTATATAGATATATCTCTGTCTACACATGTATGTTACTTTCAAAGATGAATCATTTTGGGGACATGATTATATGGATGGGATCATATATTTGACCTCCTAAGTTAAAGAGTAAAGAAAGAATTGAGTATTCTCTCCCTTAGAAATTACCCAAGATTACTTTGTAGATTGAAATAGTTTACTTGATTTTGGTTTAAGTAAATCCAAAATGCCCATAGCCAAATAATATATTTAAGCTTATAGTAAGGTATTATAGTAAGGTAGGTGAAATTTCTCTTTTTATAGTAGTATAATGTGGTGAGGGGTAATGAGACTGAAAGAATGTAGAACACAAAGTTTGAAGCTGGTAACCAAAAACTGATTATTATGTAAAGATTGGAAAGTAAGTGGGGGTGGGGTAATCTGTGATTGTTCCAAAAATTTGCTCTATGCCACTTCAGCTTATCTTGAAGATCATTCCTTTGATGCTCTAGACCAGTTCCTCTTCCTATCTTCCTTTTCTTTAGTGCTCTTTCTGCTTGCTTGTATAGCACACCAGGGACTTTAATTTTAAGAGTCCAAATGTGAATTCTGCAATAGAAGTTGCTTCATGAACTACAATTATTTTTGTGGTGGTCATTTTTCAGATATTTACAATTAATAATGTAATAGGGTATGACCAAGTGTCCTATGAAATGTTTATTTTTATCTTTACATGCCTGATAAAACCATCTCCATCATGTTGTTTATTTGCCTCTCCAAGGAAACTTGTGACCCAGGCTTGCATTTAGCTGTTATTGTTTCCTTCTTCATGTATAGAAAAAGTATATACATATACACACACACATATATGAATGATTTAGTCTGTATCAAAAAGCTTGATTTCTCAATGAAGAATAAGAGAGGGAATTTGGAATTCAAAAAGCTAAAAGATCTAGGATGACGGTTACGTCCTGTAGGTGCAATGCTGTAGAAATTCATACTGAATTATAGTAGATCATAAAGCTGAAAATGTGGCCTCTCATTCTGTTGCCTTTTATTGTCCTAGTTCTGTACCTTTTCATCTTTCACTCTTTAAAAAAAATTATATACTTAATAATTACCACCAGCAGTAGCAGAAAATATTTAGCTTAAATGTATTAAAAAATTATGTGCAAATCCACAAATTCCACATTGTTTATAATTCATTTAAAATATGTAAGTTGTATATGTATGGAAATATAGACATCCTCTTTTGAGTTCCCTTTGGATTTTTTACTTGGATACTTTTTTTTCTTGATTTTGTGGCTGTTTTTTTTTAATCATAGTATTATTATTCTTTTCTTCATACATTTCCCTTGTTTTCTTTATATTTCCAATATTTGTTACTTATAATAACATAATACAATCTATTACATTAAAATATATTTTCAGTCATTTTTCACTTTCATTGCATTTGTGGTATTTTTAGTTATTTTGTCACAACATACAAAGCTTTCATATTTTCATATATATATAGTTTTTTACCCTCTCAATAATGCCCATAGGACTTTGACTTAATAATAGGATCTCAAGATAAATAAGCATGACCATTCTCTTTCCAAAACAAGTCTGTCAGCTTGGTCATAGCCAGTGGAACTTTTGTTTCAGTGTCACCACCCCCATATTATGATGAGTGTTGAAGTAAGGCTTCTGTTGAATATTTATGTCTCTCAATGATTGTCATCCCACTAGAAATTATGTGTAGAGTATGTGTATACTCAGGCTTAGCTCTGCTACTAATCTTATATAGGTTTGTGTGTGTGTGTACATGCACGCGCATCTTTCACTCTTTTAGTACAATTTTTTATTCCACCTTTCACAGAATGTTAGAACTGAGAGGGAAGCCTGCTTCTTACATTACATTACATTACTCCCATAATAACTAGCAATGGGACTACCAGTGCCCAGAAAATTCCTGTTGATTCTAAAATTAAAGATACCATCATTTTCTTTGTCCATTGTTTAACTTAAGAGAAAAAGTTTTCCTCATCATGGAATATAGTATATTAGTGGAATAGGTATAGTGAAATACTCTATTACTGTATTGGTGCAGATGTGGCATGCGTGCCCTGCTGGATGGGTCTGTTCCCCTCCCATTCTCCACAGTGCCCAAGGACATTTTTCACAAGTCCTGCCCCTCTACTCACCAGCCCAACAAGAGCTCTTCCTCCCTCCACTCTCTGGGATAATGCAGGGGGCTCGTGGGCAGCTTGGGCATGTGATCTCTAAAAAGTTTTTCCAATGTTGCAGTAATACAAAGAACTGGAAGTCTGGTTTCTCACTTCATTTAAAAAAATTGATTTTGTGATTTTAGGCAAGCTCTTTTTCTCTGGCCTTTCATTTTCCTAATTTACAAATTCATAAGATCAGATGATTCCTTCTGTTCCTTTTAACAGCTCTATTTTCACATAACTGATATATGAATCAAATTAATTCAATCTTTCAAGATTGAGGAGCAAGGTCAGTGTTTGAAACATCATAGAATCATACTTAAAGGTAGAAAGGAGGTTAGAAAATCATCTAATCTAACCAAATCTACTTGAACCACTGTGCCTATTATAGTGACATTTAACAAATGTTAGTGATAGTAAATAGACAGCTTGAGAAAGAGAACTTGCAGAAAGTGTTGAATCAGATTCAATATCCAGAAGATATAGAACCTATGGATCTAGAAGAAACCTTTAGTTTGAACCTCTTTTTTAAATTTTAAATGAAGACACTGAGCCAGGGAGATTGTTAATTCTGTGTTGACACTGACATAGAAGTAGTAGGGTATGAATTTAAATATAGATCCTCTGCTTCCAAAGCCCGTGCTCTTCTAATATACCGTTGTCTTTCCATTCTGGTCCTATTTTTTGTTTTGTTTTGTTTCTTTTGTGACATTTATAATGTTAAAATGTTGAGATTTCATTTTCTGTCATGAATTAGCTCTTAATCTAGGGTGTTAAGAGATATCACAGAATCTTAAAGTTAGAAGGGATTTCATAGTCCTTAGTCCAATAGGACACTTCAGACCCCAACTGAAAACTCCCTCTATAACATTCCCAACAACTGGGTGTATATGGTAATTTTAGTTTATATGTAAGTTTTATTAGTGTTTGAAAAAGATGTATGAAGATATGAATTTATATTAGATCTCTGATTCTTTTCATTGATATGAATATAAAATGAATGGCTAGTAAGTAAACTGAAATGAAAATATTTTTAAATTCCTTTATGTAGAGATGTTTTTATGTATAATGTATTATACATTAATTTGTTACCCTATTTGTTAGGAGGATGTCCATTTGCTGGATAATAGAATGGAAACTTAACATGGAACAACACTTTGAATAGCTCAGAAATAATTTTGCATATTGTTAGGTTGCACATATGGATGTGCTTAGTAAACTACATTGGGGCCATTTTATTAATTTCTGGGTGGATCTGAATTTTCAAACTCCCAGTGTGTAAACTCCACTAAATACAGTATGTCTTTTGGAAGTTATTTGGAGTTCTAAGATTTTAAGTATCTTACTCATTGCCCATAAAAAGTATATGTCAGAGGCAGAATTTGAACCTGTTAGGAAAAAAACAGGGTCTGGCCAGAGTTTTAAGTGTTTATTAATAAAATGAGAAAGTGAGAGAGATTTAGCTGTACTAATTTAAGGTAAGATCTGATCCCAAGTTCAGCCCAGCATGGTTCCCTCCATGCTGACTGCCAATCACTATGCACCAGTTGAGGGAACCAGTCTGTTCAAGAGTGGAGGTAAAGAGACTTCTTCTTGTGCTTGCCTTTTTATCCTCCCCCGCCCCCCCATCCTCCCTCCATAGCAACTTTGCTTGTTGATACTCAGACTGACTCAGGGATGCCAGGCTAGCCAGGCCATTAGATATGATGTTACATTTACCATTGGGGTGCGTATTTTTCCTCACACAAACCCTTGTTCTTTCTAATTTTGATAGCAACTCTACTACATCACTCAGGCTCTTCCTGGGTCAGACTGTATTGGTCATTATAAGAACAGAGGCGACTTTAGAAAGTTTACTCCTTTCTTTTTAGTGCTACATTAGCATCACTAATATTTAAGCTTCTAAGTTTTTAAAATTTGTTCTTAAAAGGGAAGTCCAATCCCTCAGTTTCCCTTGAATATTTTATTTTAATTGCTTTCCTCTGGACCTCTTACATTTTTCATATGGTATAATATTCAGAAATATTTGCACTTATTTTTAGTTGCATCATAGTGTTTTATTTTGTGCAGTCATTCCAGGTATATTTGTTGAGTTCAGATATGGAGGTCAATGAGAGGGCTATTGAAGGGTATTAAAGGCAGCATCTATGCTTAGGGAGTAAATAATCAAGATCTTTGTGCTCAAGATGCAGATAATTTAGTAAATAGTATAATCTCCAAATTGGAAGGAGAGAAAAGAATGTTTAAAACTCTTAATCTCATTTTTCGATGAGGAAAATTGTGATTCATAGGAATAAATCATCTTGCTTAAGCTCACATAACAAGTAAGTGGCAAATTTCCAGACTAAAATCAATGCTTTTTCCAGATAAAACATGAACACAGATAGCTATGGGTCAGTTTGTACTGTAAGAATGGTACAAAATGCAATGAGAGGCAAGAAGAAGGAGCAGAGATCACTTCCATTAGAGCTAATCAGAGATGACTTTGTAAATCAAATTATATTTAAGTTGGGGATTGAATTACTATTTCCACATGCAGAATTTAGAAAAACCAAGGAGAGTACGGACAAAGGTATGAAAAGAGAGAAGTCTTATTTGCTAGGAACGATGAGTCCAATTTGGTAGGTACGTGGGTTTTGTGTTGGGTGGAGTGTTAGATGGAGAGTTCATAAGGATCCAAATTGTGAAATCTAAGAAGTTTGTGCTTTATTAAGTAGGTACTTAGAAGCCATTTAAGTGTTGTGGGTGTGTTTTTTTTTAAAAGCAAGAGAATGAAAAGATAAAATATCTACTTTAACAGATTAAAATGGAGGATTTTGTGTGTTAATTTTTGGGGGAGCAGTGAGGCCTGGATTCTGGGAAGCTATTACAGCATTCCAGTTTATTAGACATGGAAAAAAGATTACAGTTAATTCATTTACAGTTTTCACTAATGTCAGTGTATTTAGGCATTCAGTCACTAAAATAGAAAATGAATTATTTAGTTTGTTTTATAACAGTATTCTGAGAGGAAAAGCCAATGCCCCTTTTATTACATATTTCAGGAAAAGATTTTGTTTTGGATGATATTAGATGTATTTACTGTCTTTGTAGATAACATGCCATGATTTAACTTAAATTGTTCCCAGAAAATTACTGTTAGTAAAACAGAAACTTTTTGATCATTGAATGTTTTCTGATCACAAGAGATTTCACAGATTTTTCATAGCGTTTCAGAAATATTTAAAAATAATAAGAGAAGTAATAGCTCCTGTTTTGGACTTTTATTAGGAACAATTACTTAATAAGTCATTTAGGAGTGATGCCTCCACACAAAACATTAGGAATTTTGCTTTGTTATTTTCATTACTCAATAGGGGAACATTCCTTAGATAACAGCCATTTTTTATTGATCACGTTGTCCAAATAAATTGTCCATCTTTATACATATTATATATTATAATATTCATCTAATTATAGTCATTTTTGTGATTATAACTCCAGAGAAATTATTTTAGTGATTTCTTTAATGTGACAAAGCTACTTTATCCTGGAGAATTCCTTCAATACCCACTCTCCTCATTCTCCCTCCCCTCTCCCCTAATTAAAATATTTTTCTGTGAAATGCAGGCTTTCTTATTCTGAAATTTTTAGGGGGCAAGGGTAATAGTAGTGAAAGGAGAGAAACTTAAGTTTATTCCTCTGGGGATTGTATTACTAAATGACTAATAAATCTTGACCAGCATTTCTGGTCACCTGGTGGGAGTTGATTTTGATTGCAAAAAATTCAAAAGTATGTCTCTGTAGGAAACTGCCTTCAAGAAATATCTAGATGTCAATTTGCTTCTTTTTGTATTAGTACGAAAATTCTTTGAAGATTTTGAAAAGTTTGTTTTACTTTATAAATTTACTTCATTAAAGTGTTTTTTAAATAAATTAAGAAATTAAATATAAGTAGGTTATAAAATTGATCATTGATTTAGCGCTAGTAAGGATCTTCAATGGTTATCCAGTTCAACCCCATTTATTTTATAGCTGGTAAAATTGCTTTCTTGTTCTTGATTTATTTTCAGTGAGAATAGTCAAGAGTTGTTTAAAGTATTTTGGTGATCACTTCCTAGCTGTGTGGCCCCAGGCAAGTCACTTAATTCAAATTGCCTAGCTCTTACTGCTCTTCTGCCTTGGAACCAAATACTTAGTATTGATCCTAAGACAGAAGGTGAGGGTTTTTTAAAAATTGTTTTGATGATAATAGTCATATTTTTCTGTTTAGCCACCTCGGACATCACATCCTATCGTGAAGTTTTCTTGTACTGACTGTGAACCAATGGTTATTGATAAACTGCCTTTTGACAAATATGAATTAGAACCATCACCACTGACCCAGTTTATCCTAGAAAGGAAATCCCCTCAAACTTGTTGGCAGGTAAAGTAAACATAATTATTTACAAATAAAATTCTAGATTTTAGAAGATTTTAATTGATGAATAATATAATAGTTTAAATTCCATCCATTTTTATCAGCTTTATAAAGTTTTTATGATTTTTTTTTTAAACAGGTGTACGTGAGCAACAGTGCAAAGTATAGTGAACTTGGCCATCCTTTTGGTTACTTGAAAGCTAGTACAGCATTGAATTGTGTCAATTTATTTGTGATGCCTTATAATTATCCAGTCCTCCTTCCTCTTTTAGGTAAGTAATACTTGTAAATTTCCTGTATAGAGAAGTATGAAAAAGTAATTTTTGAAAAACAAGTTTTGAAAGTTGTTCCTATTAGAAATGTTCTTTGTAACAATAACCTTTATCATCTTTTGGAATGAGTTAATCAGAAGAAGTTCATAATAATTGCTTGTATCTTTATAAAATGAAGGGTATATATATATATTTGAAAATGTTTTTCTTTGTATGAATTTAACTGCCTTATTTTCTCTCTAACAGATATTAAAAATCAAAGTGTTATTTGACCCCAAATAATGATATAGTAAACACTCACAATTGTTGGCTTCTATACACCTCTAATGTTGATGCTAAGCACAACTATTAGAGATGATCCCCTCGTACCTGTCCTATCATCTCAGTCCTAATAATGGTGGTTACAACACTGTTATCTATATATTCTGTGATGAACCCTCTCCCTCATGTTGGTAACTCCTGGGATCTGATATATGTAGATCTACAATAATGGGTGATGTATTATTATGGGTTTTTTTGTATTTTTTGTAATCCTACATTTTTCCCCCCACAAAACTTCTTTTAAAGCCCTTAGTTTATAGTTATTTGAAATTTTCTCTCATGTTTCAATCCATATTTGAAATATCTTTCCAAGACAAAAGACTAAAATTCAGGAATTTCACTGAATGGTAATTAGTAATTAGCTTATATACTTCTTAGCTTATTACAAATCTAAAGGCACATGCTTGTAAAATAATTAGAAACTGACTTTTGTATTTATAAATACTGAGTGGTGGTGGTTTCTACATGTTATACATTTTTAGATGACCTATTCAAGGTGCATAAAGCAAAGCCAACAATAAAGTGGAGACAGTCATTTGAAAGTTATTTGAAGACCATGCCTCCCTACTATCTTGGGGTAAGATTATGAAACTTTTTAAATAGAGAATTAGTTATATGATTCATGTTTTGCTTTGGATATTATAATAAAAAATTTTTCCTGTCGATTAGCACTTCCTATTGTTCAGATGACCTTTAGATAGTAAATACAAAGGAGAAAATTCAGAGATTTGCAAGCAATTAGTATATTAGGCTTGGGAAACATGATGCCTAGGTTCTTAGCTCTCAGCTTTATTAATTATGTCACCATGCATGAGCATATTACTTAGCTTCACAACTTCAGAATTTGCCCTACTTTTCACAGGAAGAAAAGACAGTTGACTAAACCTCTCAGGTTAATGTGTGTGTGAGTCTAAATAAAACAGACTACATTTACACAAAATTTCCTTGGTTATTATTTAGGAAATTTCATAGATGGGTTGGTGAGGTGAGATTGGAAGGTGCAGTATGTTAAACTTGGTTTCCTGAGCAGAAGTAACCCCTTAAATAAGGAGCCACTTTAAAGCAAATGGGAACTTACGAATTTATATAGAATGGGAACTTGAACTTTTCCTAGCTAGAATTCTGTTATGGATGATTTTAATTGTATCAAAGTTGTACATAAATGAACACTAAAATATAAAGTACTGATAAATATTTTACCAGGAATTTGAATAGCTTATACAAATTAGGAAATTCAGATATGACATACTCAAGAAAAGCAACCATTCCACTGATTTCCATGTAGTTGGCAGATATTTGATTTATTTTGACAATATTTCAGTAATTCTCTGAGAAAGTCTTGGATAACTGCACAAGTGAGTGTTACAGTCAAGTTTTATTCAGGTATTTGAAACATGGATGAAGGGAAATACCACTTGAAAGCTTTAATTGATCTGGGAACCTCTTCCCAAATTAACATTAAAAAACCTTGCTAAATATTGTTTAAAAAAACAATGTGGCCAAAATGCTACTGTGTAATAGATTTTATGCTTCTACTTGGCAACTGAAACTAACATTTTCTTCTGATAGCATTCCCAGTTAAATGAGAATCTCTAAATTGGAATTAGAAGATCATATAGCTCCAGAGGTAACAAAGATTGTAGAGTTCGTTTGGGCCATTTTATATAGGAAGAAACTAGTTCTAGAGAATTATGACTTGACCAATGTTATATAGGTAGGAGTAAGTGGCAGAATTGTTATTTGAACCTAAGTTCTCTCCCTCTAAAGCCACGCACGCTGCTTGGAAAGCAGCCACTGGAAATTTGAGACTGGGCAATTCATAGACCCATTAGACACTCCTAGTTCTACCAAGTCTCAATAGCAACTCTTGGGAGTGGGTACATTCTAGTCGTATATATTGTTTTTCTGGTTCTTCTTTATTTACTTTGCATCAGTTCGCAAAATCTTCCCATGTTTCTCTCAATTCTTCACCCAGTAAATCTGTATCACATTTACACCTTGCAATATGAATATTTTGGCATATATAGGACATCACTTCTTTGGTATATATGGCCAGGAGTGGGATTTCTGGGTCAAATCAGTTTGATGTCTTTTCATTCATCATTCCAAACTGTCTTCCAGAGTGGTTGGACCACGTCACAACAAAGAAATGAAATGCTGAAAATAGTGTTTTAAGATTAGCCTAATTTTTGAAGGGTTAGAAAGTCCTAGAGTAAGAGAACTTGGCTATGTACACTTGTAGTTATTCAGAAATAAGTGTAATGAAGGACTTGTCTGGAGTGAAATGTAAGGATTGAATTAATCTGAGAAATAGTAAGGAATAAATGAATGTGAGAAATAGGAATAGAGAGGAATGAACCAATCTGAGAGACATTCTTAAAAAACAGCAAGATTTATTGAAGGACTGGATACTAGGGAATCGGGAAGGGAAAGAATCAGATACTCCAAGGTTGAGAGATAGGGAAACTAAATAGGAAATTTGTTAGAAATAGAGCCATTGGGGATGAGAGCCAGTTTGTACAAATAATAATGAATTAATTTTTTTGACATTTTAATTTAGGTTGATGTGACATCTAAGTAGAATTATAGATAGTTGGAGAAAAAAGACATTGTGCAAGTAAGAAGTCAGAATTGAAGATAGAGATTTAGGAGTCAGCACAGCTACGACCTTAAAAGTCTTAAAGACGAATCAATTTTTTAGTAGTGAACTAATAAACATTTATTAAGTGCATGTTATGTGTGAAGTATTCAAGTACTAGGGATACAAAGAAGGGCAAAAAAATAAATTAAGGTGAAGATGAAATGGAATACTTAATGGAGATTACTAGATGTCTTTTTGTTCCTGTGAATAAGGTGATACAGTCATAATTATGGTTCAAAGTTGATAATGCTTTGCATGTAGTCTCATTTTGACCATCCGAATAGCCATTTGAAGTAGATAGTATAACTGTTCACCTCATTTTAAAGATTGGGAAACAAGCTTAGAGAAGTCAAATGACTAATTCAAAGTTACAGGAAACTAATGTGGTCAGAAGCAATCTAGGTCTTATTATTTCCCACTATGCCCTGCTGACTTCTAGATCATCTAGGGGAAGATTGTAAAGGAGTATACTGGATAGGCAATAAGAGATGAATTAAAGGAATTGTATATAACAAGTTTTGTGAGTTTTACAGTTTATGCTTTTGGCAATATTTTGTCCTTGAAGTAGTTAAATGCCTACTGTTTAGAAGTTACTTTGTTAAGGCCTCTGGGAATACAAAGAGAAAAGTAAAAATAGTCTATGCCCTGATGGAGCTTTTGTTTTCCTTGGGTGATGAGAGGGAGAGGAAAGGTCATATTTTTATTCATAAATGCAAGGTAATTTAAAAGGGGGACAGGAGGGAGAGGGGTAGAGTACCTGATACATAAAATGTCTTTTCTTCCTCCTAGGAATAGTGGTGGATTTATCTTAACATCCAGTATCATTCTCTCCCTTTTAAAACCATTTATGCATTTGCATAGCCAGTAAAGGAACAGAAATGTAATTTATGATTATGAAACAGAATAAAGCTGTCTTACTTGATAATTTAATTTGGGGGGAGGGGGATAATTTAAGCGAAGTGGCACAGTAGGTAGAGCAACAGACCTAGAGTCAGGAAGACTTGAGTTCAAATATGGCCTGAGACTCTTTACTAGATGTGAGACCCTAGGCAAGTCACCTGACTTTTTCTTTGTTTCCTCATCTGTAAAATGGAGAAGGAAATTGCAAACCAAATCTTTGCCCAAAAAAATCTCAAATGAGGTCACACTGAATGGGAAACAACTAAAATGAACAGCAAAAACTTTTTCTTCCCTTGGCCTTTGATGTATCAGTCCTTTCTTTTAGAATACTGATAATGGTTAATTATTTTGCATATAAAAGTGAAATATAATTGAAAAAATGAAAGTAGGAGAAATTATTTATTCCTTATAATTCCTTCCAGATTTACATCTTTTAAATAAGTTAAATGACCATCTAATTATTTTACCTTCTTTTATTAGTCCTACTGTAATTCAGTTTTCTTGATTACTATAATATTTGATTGGGATAAGGGACTACTTTGTTTTAAAACTTTTTTTCCTCCAATAACTCAGGCATACAAGTTCTTTTTATGTAAGTCAGGATATAGTATTAATGATTGCTTTTTTCCCCCCTCAGCCCTTGAAGAAAGCTGTTAGAATGATGGGAGCACCTAACCTTATAGCAGACAGTGTGGAATATGGACTTAGTTATAGTGTCATTTCATACCTCAAAAAATTGAGTCAACAGGTAATGTTAATAAATAGAAGTATCATTAGATAGGAAACTTAAGAATTTTGAACTGGTAATTACAATAGTGAACAAGACTGGAGCCAATCTTAATGATTCAAACAGCTTGGCTTCTCTTAAATTCAATTATTATTAAGATAGCTCTGTATTTAGATTCCAAATTAAGATAAAAGTTTTTATAAGAAAATGGGAAATCGTTAATGGAATAAATCTTAGATAAGATGATATACATGTGGTCTTGAATGCACTGAATTTTATTTTAAGTCTTAGTTTAAGGTTTGATAATTCCTTATTTGTGAAATTATAATTTATCTGGTACTATTTTCTTTCATATGCACAATTGCATGTTTGATTTGAAGTTCTTGTTAAAGATTGCTTCTTTTATTGGAAGTAGTGTTAGTATTTTTATTCTTTTCCAAATATTAAAATGTATGGGTTTTCTTTTTTTCTTTTTTAAAGTCTCTTGGGCACACTAAAAAAACAAAACAGTAAATTCTATCATAATGGCCATAATTCAAAGTAAATGAAGATACTGTGTCAGTTAAGTAGGGACTGAAAACAGTCAGCAAATGATGCTTTATCTTGCCAAATTATTAGTGTGCTATGAAATATAGTACATGCTGTAGGACTTTCTGATAGCTGGAAAACAGATGTTTTCCATTAGAAATTGGCTGTTGACTAAAATGCTGATGGACCACTAGGAAAACTATCTGCTTCTGTTTTTTAATGCCTTTTTTCCTCTCTAACAATCTTTATAGAACTATATCATATTGCTTTTTGTTATATGTATAAAAACTTCCTTGTGTGGGTTAAGAAGACTTGTTGGGTAATTGGTGAGATTTCCCCTCCCCTACTGTCTCATCACTCCTGAGTGTGATTATACATTATCATGTATGGTATAGTGACATTTTATAGATATCATAGTGTAGTGTAGTAGCTATTTACATGGGAGTCTTAAGAAATAAACATTTTTTATGTAGTGAATTTAGCTCCTTTATGTGAAATTTACCATGCTCAGATGACTTAGAATTGTGGCAATACATAACCATGTGAATGAGATTTTTGTTTCTTATATATAATTTTTCATAGTGTATCACATTTTTAATGAATCTTTTACATAAAATTTAAAACTTATTTTTATAATCTGATTAAAATGTTTAGAATATATCATGTCAACTTCTATTTATTTTGAATTAAGGCCAAAATAGAATCTGATAGAGTCATCGGATCTGTAGGCAAAAAAGTAGTGCAGGAAACTGGAATTAAGGTCCGAAGCCGATCACACAATCTGTCAATGGCATATAGGAAAGATTTTCAACAGCTGCTACAGGGAATTAATGAGGAAGTTCCTCACAGACTTCTAGACCTCAACATGAAGGAATACACTGGGTTCCAAGTTGCTTTGCTGAATAAGGTAATTGTTGTACATAATAGTACCACCTCAAATATGCTCCTTTGTTGTTGAATACAATAAACTCTCTGTTATCTGACTTTCTGCCTATCAGAACTCTGTTACCAGCCCATCTACACATTTATAGTACAGTAATAACTAATGCTTATAATGTTGACCCTGAGGCACTACACAGTTCTGAAGTACCTTTTGAATTATCAAAGATTAGTATCATTTATGTTTGAAATAATTCATTCTTATTCTTTAAAAATTGATAATTTATGTATACCATGTAGTTCTATTAACCATCTATTTAATAAAAGGTAGTAACAGAAAAGGATCTTAAAGGTCTTCTAGTCTTTAGTCTCTGAAAGGTCTGGAATAAATGCCTCTGACCAGTAGTCATCCAGACTCTTTTCAAACAGTTTCTGTTGTGGAAGTTTACTGCTTTAGACAACCCATTCCATTTTAACTAATTTATTAGAACCACCTTCCCCTTTTTGCTGGCTGAACTAGCCTAGTAGAATATTCTGTTCTCTAACCATTTCGCAGATAAGAGAGTTTACTGTATTTCAATTACATTTGTAAAAGTGTTGATTTAAAAATTTCCCTCTTAATACTTTAATTGTAGGATTTGAAGCCACAGACTTTTAGAAATGCTTATGATATACCCAGACGAAATCTTTTGGATCATTTAACAAGGATGAGATCTAATCTTTTGAAGACAACTCGTAAATATCTTAAAGGTCAAGATGAAGGTTAGACTACTGATTATTTGTATTTCCTTTGTATTTCATACTAATGTGATACCATTACTACCAAACTTAAATTAGGCTTAGCACATTTTTTTTGGAATTAAAGACCCTCTGCTTTAAGTGATGCTGTTGTGGTAGCATTCAAAGATAAAATGATAAAAAAAATCAAAATTCTGATTACTCAGAGCCAAAAGTTTATAAAATGTTCTAGTCATGGATCCTGGACTTTCTTATTTTCTAAGTAACATGTTGCTATTTGTAGAATATTGTGTTTGATATAAGGTGCAGTGGAATAA
The DNA here is from genome assembly GCF_027887165.1 of Monodelphis domestica. NCBI lineage: Eukaryota > Metazoa > Chordata > Mammalia > Didelphimorphia > Didelphidae > Monodelphis > Monodelphis domestica. The sequence goes on from NC_077230.1 coordinate 317,249,909, forward strand.
ACATGGATTTTCATAATAGGATTTCTCACTGGTCTTTAGTCTATACCATTGAATATAAGATTAATGTAAGATTCTGAAAACCCTGAGCAAAATTGCCATAATATTAATATAAATTATGCTAATACTGTTTACATTTACTTTACTTCCACACTCATAACTTCAAATGGAATTCATTCTGATGAGTTTGATAACTGATTATATATGCTATCTGATGAAAATTAATTTAGTAGAGCTTTCTTTCTTGTTTCTATTTTGCTAGATCAAGTACACAGTGTTCCTATAGCACAAATGGGGAATTATCAAGAGTACCTCAAGCAGATACCTTCTCCTCTTAGAGAACTTGATCCTGACCAGCCTCGAAGGCTGCATACATTTGGGAATCCCTTCAAGCTTGATAAAAAGGTAACTATTTTAAAGTTTTCCTTAATATAACTAGGAATCAAAAAAAAATATTGGCATAATTTATAAGTAATTTTTTTTCTGTAACAAGAAAAAATGTTGATAACTTTTTATTACAGAAGCTAAAACAGCCACAATAATAAAGCTATACAGTAAAGTCAGACAGAATGAAAATTTGATTCTCCTCATCTTCTTTTTGAATAAAAGGATCCAATATTTAGCATAGCAATCTGGACAAAATTTGACCCTAAAGTTCTTTTTTTGTTAAAAAAAAAAAGGAAAAAAAACCTCAGACCACAGCATGGTATAATCAGTATTAATTCAGAATGAAGGAAAAACTCCTCTTCTATCTCATTTAACCCCATCCTTCTAATAAATGTTTCTTTACAAAACAAAACTAAGAAGCCAAATGGGATTCATATATTTTAGCATGAATTCTTTCTTTATGTAATTAGGAGTTCTTTAAATTCAATAGATTGATAATGTTACCATTATTTCAGTGACTTCTTTCTGGTGGCTTTTTAAAAAATGGCCACTTGGGAAATTATTTTAAATTTATTTTGTATTTTTCAATTTTCTTTAGTTGATCAATATCTATATATAAACTAAGCACAAAAAGTCTTGAAACCTTTTTACCTTCCTCATTTCCTTACATATCATTTTGTTCAAGCTAGAGTATTATTTTCTAAATCTTATGAAGATTGGAGTATTTCTAAGCAATAGATTGAGAATTGTCTGAGTGAAGTTGAAGGTATTTAGTTTTCCATTTTGTTCATCTGAAGACAAAAGTAAATAGATTTTTTTTCCTGTTTGGATTAGTGAATGTGATTGATTTTATAAGTGTCTAAATATTTTTAATTGGAACTTTGATTTTGTCAGATGTGATCAATTTTAAATAGTATTGTTTACATGTTGTTGTCCCTGTTACATTGGTGAACTTCTTGAGAGCAGGGACCTTTTGCCTTTCTTTATATCTTTAGGACGTAGCACAGCTACTTAATAAATGCTTGTTGGCTAATTAATCAGTTTTACTCATTATAGGGAATGATGATAGACGAAGCAGATGAATTTGTATCTGGGCCTCAAAATAAACACAAACGACCTGGAGAACCAAATATGCAAGGGATCCCCAAAAGACGTCGTTGTATGTCTCCACTTCTAAGAGGAAGACAGCAGACTCCTCCAGTTGCAAACAATCATATCGGAGGAAAAGGACCTCCTGTTCCAACTGCACAAGCACAGCCTGATCTTATTAAGCCTCTTCCTCTTCACAAAAGTTTGTTAAACTTTTTGTCCCCCTCTCCCCTCTTATTTTTGCCTTTTGGTTCCTCTTCAGTTACTTCTTATTATATATTAGATTTAGTAATTTGGTTAGTAATCCTATATTTCTAAAGATGATTTATATTTGTCTAAATGTGTGCTTTTTAAAAAAAAAATTTCCTTTAGGATAGAATTTACTGAGCATTCATGTATTCATGTCACTGTTTAAGGCCTTGACATTTTCATATTATCTTTTGTGATTTGTAAATTCATCAAAGGCTATAGATCTATAGAATATGACAATTTATAATCTATACAAGAGAAAATTAGTTCTATACATAAAGATAGTGTGATGCAGTTTGAATTTATGATCAGAATTTGGGATTTGGGAATGCTAATAATGATAACTAACATTTATGAAGCTCTTTAAGAATTGGAAAACATTTTATAAATATCTTATTGTATCGTTAGCATTTTTTGAGGTAAGGATTTTAGAAATAAGAAAACAAGCTCTGGAGAAATATGATGTGTGACAGTCCTTGAACCTTACTAACAGGTTTTTTTGAGCAAGATTTAGAAATCAAATACAGTTGACTCCAAGCCCAACATTTTATCCACAGGTCCACAGAATTAATATTATCTAGAACCAGTTTGTGTTGGCATAGATTCTGTTAAATTAGAATTGACTTAAGGTGTCAATTGTTAGTTTGCAGGGACCTCAGAGTCCATTTATTCCAAAACTTTTTTTTTATAGAGGAAGAACCTGAAGTTGAGAGGAGTCAAGGGGTTTGCCCAGTTAGGCAGGTAGTACTTAATAGCAGTACTTGGACTATATGCTTGAGGCCACTGAAACTCCTTCCTCTCCAAGCCTTATAATTTCATCTCTTGCTTTTAATTTATAATAGCTGGTAAGTGTAATTGTGCTTCCTTAGCTTGCTTGAGGTCTGCTTGAGGCAGACAGAATGAGAGAGAGAGGCAAGTATGAGCTATCTCCTACAGTGAGATAAATGCCTTGAGTAAAACAAATGTTCCACCAAGGCCAAAAGAAATTAAAGGACTAAATATAACAAATTATGCGTATCTTACCTAAACATATCTCATTTAAAAGTTATAGTGCATGGCAGAAGTTAAAAACTACTCTCAATACATTTATTTTAAAGAAAACATCAGTGCCATATTATGTATGTATATTGATTTGTAGAATATAAGAAATAGCCTTAGATGATGCTTTTATAGTCTTTGATTAAATGCTTCCCATTTGGTCCTGTGTTTAAGCTCTCTTATCTTTGTTTTTAGCTTCAGAAACCACTAATGACATGGCAGTGGATGATGTGGTTGAGAATCATGTTGCAGACCAACTGTCATCAGACATTGCACCGAATGCGATGGATTCTGAGTTTTCGACATCCTCTTCTCCGGTCAATTTACTGGAGCGACCAACCAATCACACAGAGGCTCTTGGCCATGATCATTTAGGAACTAATGACCTTACTGTGGGTGGATTTTTAGAAAATCATGAAGAACCAAGAGATAAAGAACAATGTGCTGAGGATAACATGCCAGCATCTTCACTCAACAAAGGGAAAAAATTGATGCATTGCAGAAGCCACGAAGAGGTCAACATTGAATTAAAAGCACAAATAATGAAGGAAATTCGAAAGCCAGGAAGAAGTAGGTGCTAGTAACAGATAACACCTCAAATTTGATTGTCTTACGTAGTCAAAGAGGAGTATTTGTAGACTTCATTTTGTCTCAGGATCAGATAATTTTTGTCAGAGTTTAATAATACTCTTTCATGTCCATTTTGACTGCATAGTCATCTCTAGAAGTTGACATTTCTCTCAGCATGCAAACACAATCATTGCAAAATTATGATTTTTGCACTATATATACTTTTACTTTAGTCAGTCAATAGGTATCTATTGAGTATCTACCAAGAGTTAGTTATTCCTAGTATAGTGTGCCATATGCTTGTCAGCTCCATTTGTTGTTGTTTTGTTTTGTTTTTTTTAAACCCTTACCTTCCGTCTTGGATTCAATATTGTATATTGGCTCCAAGGCAGAAGAGTGGTAAAGGCTAGGCAATGGGGGTAAAGTGACTTGCCCAGGGTCACACAGCTGGGAAGTGTCTGAGGCCAGATTTGAACCCAGGACCTCCCATCTCTAGGCCTGACTCTCAATCCACTGAGCCACCCAGCTGCCCCCCTTGTCGGCTCCATTTGGATCAAGATCCTGGCTTATTTGATCTTTATATATATCCCATGGCACAATCCTGTATACATACTATATTTAAAACATATTGGATATTGAATACCATGATTATTAAACATGAGCTTAGGGATGTTTTTTAGTGTATGAGCTTAACAACAATTATATGTGTGGGGAAAGAAGGAAGGAAGCATGTGCCAAACACTGTAGTAAGCATTATATATTAGCTTATTTTATCCTCTCAACAACTCTGGGACACATGATCAAAGAGGCTAAATGACATTCCCAGGTTCACACAGTAAGTTTCTGATTTTGAACTCGATTTGAAATTATTTGAACTTGAAACTTTCTGACCTAAGGCCCACTGCTCTATCTACTGTACCACCTAGCTGCCTCTGAGAAAGATAGTACCATAGATAGATAATAATTTTTTTAATCCATACCTATTTTCTCAGATTCAAAACTAAGTATTCCAAGGCAGAAAAACTGTAAGGGCTAGGCAACTGGGATTAAATGACTTGCCCAGGGTCACACACCTGGTCTCCTGGTTGAACCCAGGACCTCCCCATCTCAGGTCTGGCTCTATTCACGGAGCCATCTAGCTACTTTATATGTAGATATTTAATGGAAATTATTTTAACTTTAAATTCACTATTGTAACTTAATTCACTTATTCAATAAACATTGAGTTCCTACCATTTGTAAAACTTTGGGAAGTACAAAGATGTTATACATGCACCTCCATATATATATATATTTTTTTTATTTTAATATATATTACATGTAATACATATAATATATTTTAATTTAATAAAAAATATCATCAGAAAACATTTAAACTCAGAAATCATTGAGTATTTTTATATAATCAAACATAAGGAATATGAATGGACTCGCCTTTCCTAATCTGTTTATATAATACAATTCTTGTCTTAAAGAAACTTGTAATATAGACCATCATTTGAAATCCTCCAAATCTTTACACACAAAGCTTGAAATGAAAGTTTTAAATTCTGTTTTTCATCCCTTCCCCACACTTTTGTTTGAGGAAAAAGTTTTTTTAATGAACAACAAATACTTAAGTAAAAAAATTTATTTACATATTATTTCAGTTATTATAAAGCTATCTACAAAATTAATGCTTTCCTGGCTTTATGCTTATTACTTTGATGTAGGAGTTGCCTCAAAATATTAATATTGTATAAATTACTTTTGTCTTGTTCACATTTATTTTCCTTAATCACACTTGTTTTATATGCACTATAAATCATTAATCAGTGTTAAAATCCTCCTATGAAATTATTTTTATATTTTTGTATGACAATATTTCTTTGTAGAACAAGTGCCTACAAAAGATAATTTAGAAAATGATTAACTATATGAAAAACCATTTACTTAGATGCTGCTTTTCTTTTTTTTTTTTAAGAATATGAAAGAATCTTCACATTACTGAAGCATGTGCAAGGCAGTTTGCAGACAAGACTAATATTTTTACAGAATGTTATTAAAGAAGCATCAAGGTAGGTCATCTTGGAACAATAAAACTGTCAAATATTTTAAAATAACTGGCAAATGTAGACTATTCTATAAAGCATTTTATATTATGCATACGAATTTCTATATATGTATATCTTTTTTGGTTAATAAAAATCTCACCAGTTAAAAAGAATACATTTAAACCCCTCAGAAATCATGGAGTGTATTTATGTAAGCAAAAATAAGGAATGTGGATAGACTTATCTCTCAATCTGTTTTAATTTTGTTTCTCCTTTTGGTTTTTCTTAGTTTTTTATAGTTATACTGCCATAAATGCTATTGATTAGAAATGAGATTTGAATGGAACATGTTTATAGGTGGGAACCTCTTAAAATTAAGTGGGTTAATGTGGTACAGCTTAAATTATCATTGACCTAGAAGCCTAAAAATCGTGGTAGGAATAATCTAGATTAAATTATTGAGTTTTATATAGTCACATGAGTTGAAATAAGTTTGTATAAATGGAATAAAATAGATGTTTACTTTACTAATCTAAAAATCACATTTTTAAGCCAAAAGAAACCTTAGAGATAATTTAATAGTTTTCCTCAGAAATATAAACTTTAGCTAATTTCATAGCAACTTCTATGCTACCCACACAATAATTTTAGAGTGAATAGATAGATCATCTCTTATTTGTTGGAAGCAATCTTTCTTATAAAACAGTCATAGGTCATATTTTGCCATAACATTGGACCTAGAAGTCAAAGAGATTTGGGCTCTAGTCTCAGCTTTCTCACTTTGTGGTTTGGGTCAAGTCACTTAACTTTTCTAGGCCCTTAATTTTCTCATCTAAAAAATGATGGAGCTGAACTCAAATCTGCACTTTGGTGCAAGTAGAAAAAGCACTGAATCTTGAAGCTAAAGTGTCCCTGTTCACTTTGTCACTCCCCACTCACTTCCTGATCTATGACTGAAATTATCTCTACTAGATTCATTACAGCTCCATGTTGATATTGATAGCCCTGTGATCCCAGGCTTGTGGATGAAGATGATAGGGTTCCCTTATGGATTGGAAGGTAGTGAGCCCTGGCTTTGCTCTTAAAGGACCTACCTCAGGTCAGGTCCTGCCTTTGACATTTATAACCTGTGTATCCTTACACAAGCCACTTAATCTACCTGATCCTCAGAGTGAATGTTGGGTTAGATGGCTACCCTAGTCCTTTTTAACACTGGATTGATCCAGGCAAGAGCCACACATAGTCCAAAGATTAGTTTAAATTTTGAATCCTTTAGCAGCTCACAGACCACAGATGTAACAGTCTAGAGGCCAGTCACTAAACTGCTGCTCACTTTTAGTGGAAATTGGGTTGACAAGTGGGAAGAAAGGGCTAGTGAAAAGAATTGAAGTAAATAGAACCTCTTTAATCCATGGAGCCATCATTGCTCATTTACTGAAGAATCTTCAGATTTTTAGGTCTGTTAACTGCTGGGAAGCTGGGGGGAGGGGGGGGACCTTCCTTTTTGTAGCTTGGCCCCCTATAGCAGTTTGGAGTAGGCTATGAACTTCTTGAATAATACTTTTAAACGAATGGAATGGAATGTGTAGGATTACAAAGGAAACCAATTATGTTGAAATTCAATTATCAAAATGTTTAAAAAGATAAGACCACAGACCCCAAGTTAAGAATCTTTGTTCTAGATCTATGATCTTATCCTTCCAGTTTGGTTTTTCCTTGTGCCATTTGTAAATTCCTGAAGCCAATGTCATTGTCATTCTGTCATTCTGTCACAATGTATTTGGATGGGACTGGCATTTGTGTTCCATTTTTATCAAGGTTATGAAAATCATATATAGTTTTTGCATAGGTTGAGAAGTAATGGATCAAAGTGTTTCAAGAGTGAAACAATCAAGTTTATTTTATTACCCTTTGAATTAATTATATTAACTTTGCCAACTTTTTAAGTACAGGTTTATTTTTTTCATATTAATGCTCAATTTTTACTTTTCTTAACTTTCTTTGAATGTCCACAAAGTATCCCAAGAAGATTGTTTTTCCAGCAATTATTTTGGGACCTATATTAATTAGGTCATATTCTAAGAAGTAATAATATTTAGATGAATTTATCTGGTTTTTAAGTTAGTATCCAGATTTAAAAGTCAGATTTGTTTTTACATTCATGTCTCTGAAGTCCTAAAACAAGCTATTTTGAAAAACATTTTTCTAATTATGTCTTAATCTTTATTCACTTTTTAAGTGTTATTATTATTTTTTTTTTTTAGGTTTAAAAAACGAATGCTAATAGAGCAGTTGGAGGGCTTCTTGGAAGAAATTCATCGCAGATCCAATCAGATAAACCATATCAATAGCAATTAAAAAGAAACTAGAATGTGGCCACCTCTTTCCCTCCCTTCCCCCAAACACAAAGTAAAAATATGACTGAAGGAGTACACTGCTGTGATCTTTGCATTCGTTTTTGACAAGCACTGTTGGCTCTTTGAAATACTAAAAGCAGCAAGTCTACAGATCCTGTTTCCATCATTTTACAGTGACCTTTCTTCATTTTGGTTTTATTTTTCTAATGTGAAAAGTATCACTCAAGAACATTTTTATTTAACAAACTAAAACAAAAAAATCCCATAGAAATTCTTGCTTGTCATTGACTCTTGCGTGTCAATTTCCCTCAGGTTCTATTTTCTTAATCCAACCTTCAAAATTGTCACCTCTGTTAAGGTTGAATTTTGCCAAAAAAAGGAAAAAAAAAGAAAAAAAGAAAAGAAAAAGACAAAAAAAGAAAAAAGTTACTTTGTAATTTTTTGGGGAAAAAGCACATACATAAAAACAAGGTAATGTTTTGTATATACAGTTATTTTGGATATATTATTGTAAGTTGTACAAATGTATTTTGAAGAATATTTAAGAAAAGCACTTTTGTTATTCCATCAATAAATGCTCTATTTTAATCTTGTGTGTTTTAGGAAGTAGTCAAATTTAAAATAATCCTTTTAAGGAAAATTCTTGAGATCAGCATAATTTTTGAGGCATCACATTTTTAGTACTAGAAATGTTATACCCTTTGAAGTTTATGTTAAGAGTTTACCATAGTCTTATCAAAATTCCTGCAACATGATAACACAATCTGATTATTTCATTAGGCTGTTGGCCAAAATATATTATTTCCATTATTACTCCATCTCCAGATTACAGAAAAAATCCATAGATGTGGCACTGGAAAGAATAAAACAATTCAAGGAATAGAAGCTATGGAATGTTAATTGCTAACTTTTGTTCTTCCCCATAGCAACTTTTTCCTCTGAATTTAACTAACTAAACTGATGATATTACTGGGAAGCAAGTATTTGGGACACACCACACACCATATATTGGTTCAACTGTCTAGTCAATCCTTAGAATTGAAGACTATGGAGGTTTTAATTGTTTATTCAATAAGAACTTTAAACATTGATGTAATCAAGAAAGGGATTTATTCTTCCTGATTAGCCTATTGCCTGAGCTTGAATGCTAGACGAATTAAGACATTTTAAGATTACTTTTCCATGTTTAGAAATTTTAATAACAAAGTAAAGCAGTAAATTTGGTTCCCTGGATTATAGTTTTAGCTCATACCTTACTTAATTCAGTACCTAGCAGAAAGCTCTAGACTACTAATATTTAGTAGACATCAACAGTTGATGGATAGCCAAAGCTAACTGTTGGAAGGAGAGTATACCTGTTTCCTAAGGCCTTAGCATAACTTGGTGTGCACCACATTTGACTCAATCTTACCTCTCATACACATTACATTAAAGTTTGATGGCCACTAAAACTGTGTTTCACTGCTAATGGTCCCCCTGTGTATTTAGTAAACTGAAAGAAAAAAGATTTTGAATGCGAAAGAAAAATTGGTGCATGATAGCATTAATAGTTTATGCAAGTGTTTTTAGGTTCATATAGCCTTTACCCTGTTCAGGTATAATAAAAATACAGTCACATTTTGTTGAGGAGAGAGCTCAGTGCTCAGAGGGAAGTGAAGAAACCACCTTTGAGACCTATTATTCTAGAGGATTTGTAACTCTTCCAATACTGAGGACAGAACCTGTGAATAAAAACAAATACTTAAAGCAGTGCTACTAAGTATCTTTCTAGGCATTTAAAAACCTTGACCTATACAAAATGCCTATCAGTAAAATAGCATCTAATTCAGTAGGCTGAGAAGTTAGCCACTTAAAATCATATTGCAAAGCAAATACTAAGCATAGAGTAGGTGACTTGCTATTTAGGACTCAAATATAAACCCAGAATGTGAGATGGATAGAAAAATGAAGTCTCTTGGTTGATATTTTTCTAGATAGGAACATACTTCATTAGAGTACCTGGCAAACAGGTTTACTTCATTTTGGTATTCAATAACTAAACATCAAAATATTTTCCCCATTTATTTAACATGTCGGTTCTGCTTTTATATTGTCTATTGGAAGATCAGAGGGTCATCATGCTCAATTTAATTAGACTAACTAGATCCCAGGACTGACTTGAGCAAAAGGAGGAAAGCTCTTTCCCAGTCCTCCTCACAACATTGGTCATCTGTTTGCCTCTCCAAGTCAATGCAATGTGTCCTCATGCTTCCAGTGCTCATATTGCTGTCTCAATGCCTTTATGTTGTCTCTCAGTGGTGTTAGGAGAGAACTGAATAAATTAATTTACACTGTGTTCTGTCTTACAAGGCTGAAAATGCTCCTAACAGGGATAGTTACATTTTAACAAGCTGAAAGTCTTAAGCCAAAGGAATGAATTCTTAACTGTGGAGTCAGGAAATGGAATGATAGGGAAGTAACTTTGGCTCTTCACATCAGTTTGTAAGACTGACCCCAAAGATTTTATACCCAAGTTAAATTATCACAATTCCTTAGACTTTATTGTTATATTCCATTTATCATCATGCCCACTGGCTTTTGGGATTTGTTTTTGATGGCTGTGATAAAAATAAGCTTAGTGTACTTCTACCTAGGGTTTTGTTGTTGTTGTTTTTTTAAGAAAACAATGCAACTAGGGCAGATTCTCTACCACTTTAATTATCTCCTTCATGAGAACCTTTAACTGATTTGGAACACTAGCAAAGACCTTTATGTTTAATTTCTTAAAGGCCATTGTTGGGTGATGGGGGGAGGGGGAAATGATAATTGAACCTAAAAGTGCTTCAGTGTATATTCATAATTATATTGTCATACGAAGTGACCATTTAAATGCTTAAGGGAAATGGTTTTTGATTAGATTTTTGCAGTCACTGCCAACTTTTAAATAAGGTAGTGTTCTTCCAAAACATCAAGGTTTTGATGTCATTTTCCAAATTCCCATCCAGTGGGAATTTCTGACTTTGGAACATGTTTTGATAGCCAATTACCCTGGCCATGATGATTCTGACCATTTTTTTCCCTGTTATATTTTGGTGTTTTAGAAAAGCAGCCCCAAATTACTTTAGCTTTATGTTCTTTGGAAGTACCCTTTCTAATTGAAGTTTAATGTCTGCCTATGAGGAGTTAATGTGCTTTCCTTTTCCTTCCATATTACTGCCCTCACTCCAAACCTGCCAATGAAATGCTGAAGCATATAAATGAATCTCTTCTTACAGAAACTATCTTCTGGTGAAGGTTTAAGTCTAAGGTACAATATACAGCTAATAATTCTCAAATAAAATGCTGTCAACAGTTTCCCTAGCAAATTTTTATAGTAAATGTTTCCCTAGACATTCCAATTTTCTTTATTAACTCTTGAACATAGTTTTCCTCCATTAATAACAATCATGCCTGCTGTTTAGTACAGTTAGATCAGTTCACCTTTGCCTGATTTATTAAATTCCTATTCCATTTTGTTCCTTTTTACTTGACAATGCCAATCTTTGCTTGAAAGTACCTTTTCCTTCTTGGGATTTTAAAGGTTGCCAAAGGAGGGAGAAAAGCAAATAGTAAGCTATGCATGCAAAGAGAAACAAAACACTGTTCGATTTTGCCAAATCTGAGAGGTTTTACCTCTTATTTCTGACTTGCCAAGGCCTTATGTTGTAAATTTGCCTGTACAAAGCTATGTGGTGCCCAAAAGTGCTTAGGGGAAAGATTTTTGTTTCCTGTGCAATTTCAACAAGAGTGTGGAAAATGTAAGATCCCAGCTCTGGCTGAAAATCAGTATAGAAAATTCAGGAAAATAAATAAATAATGATCTTAAATGCACCTCAAAGTGCCTTCCTTGGGTTAATATTTTCCTTTCATGATGTTAGGGGTCTACTTTAGTCAGTCAAGAATTACCCTAGTGTACTCTAGTGGACTAAAAGTAGCCTCAATTCCTAAGATGTTGAACTTAGTATTGAGAAACTGCTGATAAAGCAAGCAAATTTTCTTAATATAATTTTGCATACTTTTTTTTTCCATTCTAAAAGTTTAACCAATAATCAGCAGGCTTCTAAATTGTTTTGATCTCATAGTCCTCTTAAAGATTTGGGCCTACAATAATTCATACACAATTATTTAAGATCCAAAGGCAGGAGTCTACAAATGGCGAATGAAACAGATTCATATGAGGTTCCTCAAACCACAGTTATAGCACCAGCAGTTATAGGAGTCAAAACCTCACACACACCTAGATGTTGATGGGTTATCTTTCTCATAAAAAAGATGTCATTTAATTGTGTGACACATTAACTCAAACAATAAAACAGGTGAGCCCTTGTTTAGATTGGAGAGCCTAGTCCTAATGTGTATGTAGTTTTTCTCATGAAATTCCTTTAAAGAAATTATCGAAATACCTGTATTCGATTCTCTCAGGAAAAAGATGAATGGCCTGTCTGCCTTAAAAATTGGAGTCCTTGATCTTCTTAGTAACAATAGAGCTACAGAAAAAATGAGGGAAATAGAGAAATTAATGTGATAAGCTGCTATTATGATTTTATTGGAACTAGATGGATATAGGCTGATTAGTGATCTAGAGATTCTACTTGCCAGTAGAGAAATCTTCTCTACATAATGTCCTTAACAGGTCTTAAGCCTCTGGTGGAAATGGAAACTCATTACTTCTCAAAGCAGTTGAGGAGAAGGGCTACATTTAAATTGAAATAAGTAAAATATGTACTTGACTTTTAAAGATAAGAGATTATAATGACATTAAATTCAAGATATTTGCAAAAATTGAAATGAACAAAACAGCATATAATACTTGGGGAAGACCAGGTGATAGGTCAATGTCAGGAATGTGAAGAGATCTAAAACCTCCTAGTTCTAGTAATATATCCCAAGTGTGAAGTTCTTTTATGCTGAAAATAATTTTCAAATGGATCAGTACACACTATTTTTAGGGAGTAATAATAGTATTTTTCTAATCTCATTTTCATTTTTGGAAACTCATTGCTGTTGCATTGAGTTGCAATTATTCTTATGTATAGATAGCCAACATTGAAAAACTCTGAACCTAGACTACAACATCAATATTTCAGATAAAGTTTTAAGTTCAAAAATAAAACACGATAACTTGAACTCTGGTGTATTTAATGTGAGTAGATGTGCCACTAGCAAATTCTCACTTTTCTGCTCCTTGTTTGTACAAGCATACCTGTTGTCCCAGATGCCTTGATGCCATTTTCCAAAACTTCAATTCTGGCATTGTGGATTGCATCAGAAACGTAAAGGTCATCTTGGCCTAATCCCAAGAAAAGACAAAGCTTTGGGTTACTTATTTTTGTTATAACTTAAGTTTGGCATAAAGGTTTTAACATTTGAAAATGTTTGTACATATTCTATTTGCATTATCTGAGGCACACCTTGTCTCTACTTGCAAGTGTCTCTCATTACCTTTTGCTGAGGTTGAGATTTTAACTGATGAACTAAAAGTACTAGACTTGAACAAAATGGCCTCTGCATTTCCCTCAGCAATAGAGCCATTGCATGAAACAATTTATGTAATTTCAGTAGCAGATGCTTAATGAGCATGAATGTAATTCAATTTAATACATTTATTAAGTACCAATTCTGTGCAACTGGGCAAGATTCTGGGAGAAAAAGCAGTTGAGATTAGACATGGTCTTTTTGTCATAGAGCTTAATTTAACATAAAAGTATGATGCACACAGAAAAATAATACAGAATTCCAATAGCTCACATTTATATAGGATTTTGAGATTTACTAAGGGTTTTTATCATAACTCTATAAGGTGAGTACCATATAAGTATTTAGAGAGATGATAAAATTACATGAGGTCCAGAGGATCAGGGAAGGTTTCATGGAGATATATATTAAATTAAGCTTTTAGTGTATAGATAAGAGAGTAGATGATATATACCCTTGGCTTAATAGAATTAATTACCAAAATGAGTGTAAAAAAAAAAAAGCAAGGATCCCTTGTTCTATGGCCTCTTGCCAAAAGCTTTGAATTTTAGCCAGCAGTATTAGTCTGCCCCTGAACTTTGAATTGGTTGAGAAATTATGAATATCCTATAAGAGGAAAGTCCAAAGTTGACACAGTAGACCTTGAAATATAATCCAATCAGTTTATAAACAGCAAAGTAAAATGTTATGTAGCAGGATGTGACTATATCATAAAGTAAATTTTGGAATCTGCCACGTGCAAGACATTATACTAGGATCTGGGGGTACAAAGGCAACGAACGTAAAGCTCTCTTGGATGGTTATGATGTAGTCCAGATGTTATGTATGCTAGAATGTGATGGAGGCAGGGGAGAGGAGGACTCTGAGTTGGAGCAATTAGGTAAGATTTCATGGAAGAGATAGTGGCTGATTTGAGCCTTGTGAGGAGTTATGATTCTGGAAGGCATTCATGTTGGTGAAGAGGGAATTAATTTACAGCTGAGAGATGGCCTACGTGAACATCTATTAAATTCAGTAAACATTGGTACACCTTTGCATGAAAATACAATGTGTGTAAGGGGTTGAAGTGAAATAAAACTGAAAAGGTAAGAGATTACAGGGGGCCTTAAATAATAGGTGAGGAATTTTATATTTCATATATAATATATTATATATTGTGGACAATAGAGAACCGATAAAGGGTTTTTGATCAAAGGAGCCACGTGGTCATACTTATGCATTAGGAATATTATTGTGATAGCTATGTGAAGAACTGAATTAGAGAGTTTCTTTTGATTTTTCACGAGATTGCTCTCAATTCTACTTGTTTTACTGCTCCTTAAGCTCCTTAGCTGAATTTTCATCTATTTAATGCCTATTAACTGTAGATAACCCCCTATGGCTTTGTCCTGGGTCCTCTTCCCTCTTCTCAGTACTATCTCACTTAGTGATCTCATGGCTCCCATGTGTTCAATTATCATCTCTATGCAGATGATTCCCAAACCACCCCTAGTCTGCCTCCTGAGCTCCAGTCTTGCATCACTAACGTTATTGGACAGTTGAACTGGATGTCCTATAGGCATCTCAAACTCAGTATCAAAAATAGAATGCATCTCCTCTCCCTTTAACTCACTCATCCTCCCTCCAAACTTCCCTAGTATTAAAGGCATCACCATTTTTCCAGTCGCCTACATGCTCTCTTTGACTCATCCCAATAGGCAATGGGTTTTATCATTACTATATTCATATCTTTCCTATATCTTCTTCCTTGGCTATGAGTATGTAGCAAGTCCTAATTCTGACGTTTATCGCTTCGCTCCTAAGCTCTAGCACTGACTTTATTCTCCCTGCCTAAAGCCTTTTCCTACTCCAATCCACCATTCACATAACTGACGAGATGATTTTCCTAAAGTATGGCTCTAATCATAACCATGGCTAACTGTGTTACTATTTAACTCCAGTAGGTAGCTCCCCGTTAACTCTAGGATCAACATAAAACCGTTTGTGTTTAGCATTTTAGCTCTTCAAACCCAGCCCCTTTCTGCCTTTCCACTTTAGGACCCTCCACACTGTATTCCCCCAGGCTAGATGACACCATTGTCTACCTTTACCCTGGCTGCCCTCCATTCCTGGGATGTCTCTTCACCTCCACTTCCTTCAAGACAACTGAAATGCCACCTTCTCCTCCTCCCCCTCATTTACAGAGCCATTACCTCTTGAGGTAATTTTTCATGTGCTCTGTGTAGTACTCTGTATTTACCTAATATTTACCTCTCTAACTGGAATAGGAGTTCCTTTAGGGTAGGGACTGGGGTATTTGGGTTTTTTCCCCCCTCTATTCCCAGTCTTTACCAAGATTCCTGCCACAGAGCTTAATAAATGCTTGTTAATAAGTCCATCGATTAAGAGAATCTGGAACCATGAAAAATAGGAAGCTACTAATATTACCCAGGTAAGGAAGTGATGAGGGTCTGAAGCTTGCAGAAAGAACAGGTTTGAGATGTAGAATCAGCAGGACTAGGACAGATTGGATGAAGTGGGAATGAAATGGATAGAATTAAATATCAGGGAAGAATGAAAGGATTTAAGGTCAAAGTACAGACTTGTTGGGAATTCACAAAGATTTGTATTTCTGTGAATACCCTTCCCCAAATGGGTATGGGAAACTTGGCAAAAGTGAAAACAAAGGGTTTTTTTTTGGGGAGGGGGGGATAGTATACAGTAAAGCTTTTTATAGAGCTATATTACATGTTAATTTTAGTAATAAAAAGTTCAAGCAAAGAGCAAGCCATGTCCATTCTTAAGTGTCATTTTGAATCTGACAGTCTATAAGATGTGTCTGGAATGAGGTGAATTCTAAACCAGAATGACCTAGTCTTAGAGAGAGGGACTGGCTCAGTCCTGTAATTTTGAGTCTCCTGGTAGACTTGGAGCTAAGCATGATTTAATTTAGACCTATTAAAGCAGACTTGGAATACTATGTTGATCTCACAACTGATCTATCTACCAGAGGTGAGCTAGGAGAAGAGGCTCACTGAAAAGGAAATATCTGAGGGGAGAAAAGTTTCTTCATCTCCCAGAATTAGCTGTTTTGTGTTTATTTTCTTAATTGATAGCTAAAATGCAGTAAATCATATTCTTAATGATTTAGCCAAGCAGCTGTCCACAAACTTTAAGGTATTTGGTGGAATTTCAAATGTCATAGCAACTTAGGGAACCACTAAAATGCACTTTAGTTAACCCAATCCACTCTAATAAAGACAAACTGTGACACTGATAACATAAAGCAGGATAATCACAAAATTATTTGGCTTTATTTTGTATTAGGATTATAGAGCCCTAGTTGCTAAGGCACTTCCATCTGATTCAGTCACTCTTTTACAGATGAGGAAATTGAAGAACAAAAGTGACTTGCTCAAAAGTCATACAGTAAGTGCCAGGCCCCAGATTTGAACCCAGTATATAATTTGGGGAAAAATAAACAGTTTTACTTATTTAGTTTAGTTTTGTTGTTGTTGTTGTTGTTTGCCTAACATATAAATTGCTTCTGTATTCCTTGTATGTGGCAGGAGGAGGTCCAGAAGTGGGGTAAACAATAGGAAGAGAGCCCTAGAATTTAAAAAAATATTCTGTATGATCTGTGAAGTTGGATACATAGGTATTTTAGAGTCGATTCTCTCCTCTTAGGAATGTGACAGCTGTTTTACTGCACCAGGAAAATAATGGTTTAGAAATAAAGGAAAGAGTGCTTAGTGTTTGATAAGGAATGGAATAGTCATATACGCATCTGAATGCTATCTTTAAATCAGTCTTAGCTGGGTAATGCAAGAGTACAGATTAAGCAAATTACCACTGAAATTGATAATCTAATTGGTGATGTATATAGAACAGATCCCTTCATTATCTTTCGTCAATAGTGTCAGACTCAAACAGGGCCACATAATGACTTAAAAAAATTAATTATATTTAATCTGGTTCCCATAGCATTTTGGAGCTTTGTAGGCAATTTGTGGCTGTGGGCTTTTGAATTTGACACCTTTGTCTTATACAACCTCTCCCAGGAGTCATTCTTCTAGACATGTGTTCAGTGGTAAGAGATATCCAGCTCCCAAACCGCTTGTTCTTAATTTCATTCTTCCCATTTGTAGATAAAGTAACCCCTACTTTGTCTTAAACTGAAGAGTCTGTGATTTATTCTGCTAGTGAGTCCTTTGCAATGAAGAACCTTTCTGTGGTGGAAATTACCTTAAGCGACTAAAGCAACATGAATATAATCACAGACTCCGAGTTGGAAGAGAATTCAGAACTAGTTGTAGACCATTTTTGAGAAGGAACCCACTTTTCACCATAGCTTTCACATAACCATTCCACTTTCTGCTCGAAGCTGTCCAATAGGGATTAACCCACTACCCTTGGATTTGGATTCCAATTGTTAGGTAGTTTTTCCCACATCAAATTTAAATTTGTTTCTTTGCAGTTTCCACTCACTATTCCAGCTCTGCTCTCTTGGGCCAGTTTTAAACAAGATTAGACTTATTCTTCTTGACAAACTTGACCATTACATTCTCCATTAAGTCTTTTCTAGGTTTAATATCCCCAGTTACACCAACTGATCCTCATTTGACACGAATTCTCTCTTCAACATTCTCATTGCCTTAATCTGTATATTCCCTTCATTATTAATGCCCTTACTAATAGATGGGGCCCAGGATTGTGTTCAGAACTTCCAGAAGTGGTCCAAACCAAAACAGAAAAGCAGGACCCTACCATAGCACCTCTTAATAAGACAAGATTATATTAGGGTTTTTTTGGCTGCCATATCACACCAATGACTAAAATTGAGCTTGTAGTCTACTAAAACCTCTAGATTTCCCCTCCCCCCAAAATTAACAGCTGTCTGTGTCTACTTCATCTTGTATTTGTGAAGTTGATTTTTTAAAAACCTCTATAATACTTTATCTTTGTCTCTATTAAATTTCAGTTTATTTAATTTGACATCAAGATCTTTTTGAATCCTGGTTCTCTCATTGTGCAGTCATCTGATAATTTGATAAATTTAATATCCATCTCTTAATTCCAAGTAAAACTAATAAAATTGTTGAACAACATGGACCCAAGCATACTCCCTTTGGAGCTAGTATAGTCATTTGACCAGTTCAAATATAACTAATTGTATTCTCATGTAGCTCACATCTCTTCATGTCTTTCTCAAGTACAGCATGAAAACACTTAACAAATCCTTTGCTAAAATAGGGTTGATACCTACAGTATTTCCCTATTCTTCCAAGATAAAAATTCTGTCAAAAGAGGAAATAAGGTTAGTCCGACATGATCTATTCTTGATAAAACCATCCTAACCTTTTGTGATTACACATCTCCAAGATATTCACTAACCATCTCAATAATACATCCTGGAATTTTCCCCACAAACCTAATCAAACTTTCAGGCTATAATTTATAACTTTGAAAACTAGGAAAGCATATGCCCTTTCCCAATTCTGCAGGTATATATAGTTCATATTCTCTGTGATCTTTCAAATATCACCAATAGTGGTGGTGGCTCAACATTTACTAGTTCTTTTAATACTTAAGGATTTAGTTCATCTTAAACGGTTCAAGAACTCTTTAAGGGTAGTAAGGCACTATGCTACTGTATCTTTTTTTTAAATAAAATAAATATATTTTATAATTCAAAATGGCTCAACTAAACGTGGTCATTTATACTGGTCTTTTTCTCTGATTATATGCAAATTCAAGTATACACAATTGGCATCAATCATCCCCATCATCGAACTTTCCTACTTCCCAACTTTATTATACATTTTTGTTCTGTCCTTTCCTATTCAAAGACCATTTTTCTTGGCAGAATAAATAGAAATTTTCAACAGCTATTGTCCCATCCTCTTCCAATATTGGTTTTGACCCTTCTTTGAACCTCTTCCCACCCACCCAAGTAGCATCAAAACCAAAACCTTTTGGGGAGGGGTCGGAGGATGAGAGAAAGGAAATGAGTCTAACACCTAGTTGGTGAGCCTAGGAAGATGGCGGTGCACTTGACAATAATAGGAAAGGTTGGAAGAGTGGAGGAGTTGAGTGGAAAGATGAGTACAATTCTGGACCTGTTGGGTTTAGGATGTGTCTACAGGACATCCAATTCAAGATGGGGAATGTGAGTCTGGAGGCTAAGAGAGAAATTGGGGTTGAGGATCATCAGTAGGGAGGTAATTGAATCCATGGTATCTGTTGAGATTGCCAAGTGAAATACAGAGGAGAAGAGAGCGCAGAACCCTAGGGGAAATCTATCATTAGAGAACATGACCTGGAAAAAGATTTAGCAAAGGAGAATAAGAAGTAGCAGTCAGACAGATGAGTCAAAATACTGAAGGTCACAATAAAGATGAAGACAGGTTTTGGGGTTGCAAGAGAGAAGTGGAATGACAACTGATTGTGATCAGGTAAGGGAATTTCAGAGTTCATGAACAGAAGTAAATAGTGCATTTGTGGGTGATGGTAACATAGTGGGTTCCACCATTACAATAAGTAGTGGGGAAGAGGGGTACATGGAAGATGAATAAATTGTCTTCAGAATTTCATTCTTGAGGGTTCCCACACCTCCTTAGTACATGGAGTTTCTATCTACCTTTTTTTAAATTTTAACCCTTACCTTCCTTCTTGGAGTCAGTACTCTGTATTGGCTCCAAGGCAGAAGAGTGGTAAGGGCTAGGCAATGGGGGTCAAGTGACTTGCCCAGAGTCACACAGCTTAGAAGTGTCTAGGACCTCCCCTCTCTAGGCCTGACTCTCAATCCACTGAGCTACCCAGCTGCCCCCTCTACCTTTTTTTTTTAACCCTTTAAAATTCACTCTCTAAATCTAGCACTTAGTTCAGATTGTCTCTAGCTTTCTTTTCTACCACATATTCCAAGATTGTATTGTCATTTCCTCAAAAGTTCCCATGATTCCCACCCCAGCAACCTCTTGTTGCTGAGAATCAGCTTCAGAATAGAAATTCCCCTTCTTAGTTCTTTCAATTTTAGAAGGATAAACTTTTCATTAAGGCAATACAAGAAATGATTAACTGCTCTGCTTCCCACAAAGCAGAGATCTACAGCTGCCCAGATAACCAAAGTCCTCTATCACTAAAGTAACATACCTCCATGCCAGATTTTTTCCATCTGTTTCCCAAAGTTCTCTATTCATTTCTAAGTGGTCTGCATGATATAGTTAGATGATGATATTGTTTGTTTCTCCCTCTGAAAGTTTTCATCCATAGGATCCCACCATTGATTCCTGGATTTCCTCACCTGAACATATCTTAGCATACAGTGTTATAGGGGCAGCTAGGTGGCTTAATGGATTACAAGCTAGATCTAGTGGTGGGAGGTCCTGGCTTCAAATGTGGCCTCAGACACTTCCTAAACTGTGTGACCCTAGGCAAGTCACTTAACCCCCATTACCTAGCCCTTATTACTTTTCTGCCTTAGAACCACAGTATTGATTCTAAGACAGAAGGTCAGGGTTTTATTTATTTATTTATTTATTTTATTTTTTTAAAACCCTGACCTTCTGTCTTGGAGTCAATACTGTGTATTGACTCCAAGGCAGAAGAGTGTTAAGGGCTAGGCAATGGGGGTCAAGTGACTTGCCCAGGGTCACACAGCTAGGAAGTAGCTGAGGCCAGATTTGAACCTAGGACCTCCCGTCTCTAGGCCTGTTTCTCAATCCACTGAGCTACCTAGCTGCCCCCGGGTTTTATTTATTTTTAATTGAAAAATGTTATTTAATTAATTTAGAATATTTTTCCATGGTTCCATGATTCATATTCTTTCCCTCTCCTCCTCCCCTTCCCCCCAGCCTACACACAATTCCACTGGGTTTTACTTGTGCCCTTGATCAAGACCCATTTCTATATTATTGATAATTGCACTAGGGTGATCATTTAGAGTCTACATCCTAAGGGTTTTATTTAAACAAACAAACATTCCACCTACTTGTATCTGCACTGCCCCTTTTTGAATAAGGTCTCATTACTCCAGACCAGTCCAGGTATGGGTCTTTTCTTACTTCATTTCAATGCTCATATCTCCTTCCAATCCAGTCCTCCTCATTTCCCCTGTTTCTTCTTCACAGGTCCTTCACCTTCTGTTCTGTCCTCTTGCTTAATCCCCCTCTCCACCTTTTTCCTTGAGTTCTTCAATGCTTAGCAAAGTGCCTAGCATACAGCAGGTGTTGAAAAATGTTGATTGATTGATGGTTGCTTCAATGGTTCAATTCCTTTTCCTACTTCAGCTCTAGGTGTTACCCTCCCCTTCACCTCAAGTTTTCCCAAGTTTCCCTAAATTCAATCTCTGGCCTTGGCTACAATTTAGAAAGCTTCTAAGTCATCTTTGCAATCTTTCCCCCTTTACCTCAAGCCCTCTTCCTACACTTGCTTCTGCTCCTGTCCCTGATTCTTCTGCCACATCTTTTCTCCATGAAAGCCAGAAGTGTTTTTTTGCATTTCTGAAGAGATGAAGTCCACTTTTTAGAAGAAGTCAATCAGGATTCCTTTATCCTTTGTGGTTCTTCTCTATTGAACAGGTAGTATCACTATGGTCCTGCCCTTGAAGATATGACAAGATAACTTTATGAATAATTCCTGCTATCTACTTTTCAGTGCAAACCTTCCTTTGCCAAGTAAAATTCATGTTTAAAATGAGGATTGTTTGATTTCCTGTAGATTTCATTATTCCTGGCTCTCCTCATCATCTTAGATAACAGGGAGATTAAAACTGCTGTTGCTTAGGTTCCTTTTACCCAGCTTCTTGCTATCCATCTAAAGGGAGCTGTCCATGCAGTTATCTCATTTTCCCCTTCTTAGAATGGCTAGAGAGCATGGGCACAGAGTCAGCTGAAGGGGGAAGTGTTGAATTAAGATCTTGAGAGCCTCAAAATTCTCTATCCAGATCTGGGGTTTTGTTTTCTAGCCCTGAGAACTCAGCTAGTCATCAAGAGCTTGTCTGGCCCTCTGCTAAGCACTTCAGATACAAAGAAAGACAAGCACATCTTTGCCTTCAAGGAGCTCCTATTCTAATAGGAGAGTTAATGTGAAAAATTGAACAAACAAGCTATATACTGTGCAAATGGAAGGTGATCTCGGAGGGAAAGCATTAGCTGTAGAAGGAGTCTGGGAAAGACCTCTTGAAGAAGGTAGGATGTGAGCCAAGACTTGAATGAGGCCAAGGAGTCTGTTAAATGGAGGGTAAGAGGGAGAGCATTTCCAGTATGGGGGACAGCCTGTGAAAATGCACAGATTTGGGAAATAGGCAAGGAATAATACGAAGGCCAGTGATGCTAAATTGTAGAGTACATGGAGGGGAGGGAAGGGGAAGAAACCTGGAAAGATAGGAAGGAACAGATTGTGAAGGGCTTTAAATAACAAATAGAAGATTATTTTATTTCATCCTGGAAATAATAAGTAACCAACTAGAGTTTATTAAGTGAAGAATAGGGATAATATAACCAGATCTATACATTAAGAAAATCATTTTGACAGCCGAGCAGAGAAAACAAAAATATTTGGAGGGGAGGAATGGGACCCAGGACAATCACTTTTTTCTTCTAACTTTTCTTATTTTAGTATTCATGTAGAAATTTAAAATAACCTCTTATAACAAACAGATTCTGAGTTGAAAAGATAATTTAAGATAATTGTAGAAGGTCCTTTCAAGAATCCGACTGGCCATGTCATTGGTTTTGTTCTTTATGTCCTAAATAAAAAAAAAATAGGTCTCATTTTCCTTTATGAAATACTGACCCCAGTGGGTTATACCACTGCACTCTGGCATGTAGACAACATGCCTTGGATATCATCTCTTCACTTGGAAAGGCTGGAAGCCTTCTTCTTGGATTGTCATAAGAACATATTTAGAAAGTCCTTGGATAGACTTCAGAGCATTCAGAGATATTGTCTAGCTGGTCCAGGTAGATCTGTTGAAGACGAAATTCTTTGAGGGTCTTTAGAAGCCTCTGCTTCAACTACAGCTTGTTTGCCTCATTTGATGACTTCTTTCCTAGCAGCCAGTGAAACAAGGCTGTATGGGGTGGAGGAGGCTACGAGGCCTTCTCCCTACTGAGGCCACAAGGCCCTGTGACAGTGCTTTGGTCTTTGACCTCCATATTTTTTTTTTCCCTTTTAGGAGAAGGAGACTGGAGCCTCTGACCATGTGAATTTAAAAGGTCAGGAAAGGGCTCTGGCATCCAAAGTCTGGGGCCCAGGGCCAGTGCAACACTGATGCCCCGAGGAGCAAGGAATGACCTTTGGGAGCCCAGCCCAGTGGTAGCTGAGACAAGAACTCCTCCAGCAGAGATGCCACTTTTGGACATGAACTTTGATGGGGACTGATATTATATAGTAATTGAATTAAGTTTTGAGTCTATTTCCCCTCAGAGACCAAGATGGTGTGGGAAGAGGATGCTTCTGAGGTATTGGGGGAAATGTCTGTATGTTTGTTCTTGCTCCATCTATGAAGTAAATATTCATTTGTAAAAGCTGGTCAATGTTAAGTGGTTAAATGGAACTGGAGTGTTAGTTACTGGCCTTTAGGAATAAGGATAGGATTGGGGAGTGGATGCAGCTGGTGGAAGTTTAATGAAGTGTCATTACAGAAAGAGAAAACCTTGCAAACCCCTCAGTATCCCCTAGCACCCTGAAGAAGAGAGATAACTAGTCTGGCTTTGGGAGAGTAAACTGGAACATATTTGGCACAGTTAGAACCATGATAGAGATTCCACTTCTCAGTCCCTGTTTTCACTGAATCATGCTTTTGATATAACAGGATAGTAAGATGGAGTCTGTCTCTTGATTCTTTTTTTTTTTAACATTACATTTGTTTTTTAAATCAATAAGTATCTCGCTTCCTTCTACTCACCTTTGCCCCCACCAGAAAAAAAAAACAGAAAAGAAAAAGTAAACCCCTATAACAAAAACACATAGTCAAGCAAACTACATTGGCTATGCCCCAAAATAAATCCTCTAATTTTGCATATCTAGTCTATCTCTCCCCTCTTTCTGGAGATATGCAAAATAAGAGGATTTATTTTGGGGCATAGCCCCAAATGTTCCTGTCTCAACCTGGTTATGTGAGATATAAATCCATCCCTTCCCCTATTTTTCTTTCCCATTGTTATCATTTCCCCCCTCTCTTTTTACTACTTCTTTTTTTAAAATGATCAAACAACGAAAATTACTCCCAGGTATTCTATCTTATTTGACTCCTTCAATGCTGATGTCATGGTTCTTAGAGGGTGGTGTATTATTCCTCTCTTTAGCCATTAAAATTCAAACACTTCTTCTGTACAAAGTCTTTCTAATGGCTTGCTTGTATTCACCCTTTTTTTTTTTTTAATGTTTTGCTTAATTCCTATATTTGCATTTCAAAATTTCTCCCAAGTTCTGGTCTTTTCATCAGGAATGCTTAGAAGTTCTTTATTTCATTAAAAAATCATTTTCCCCAAGTAGGATTATACTTGGTTTTTCTGGGTAAATTACTCTTGGTTGTAAGTCTATAGGCTTTTGTCTTTTAGAATATTGTATTGTATACTTTCCTTTCCTTTATAGTGGTAGCTGCTAAAGCTTGTTTGATCCTGACTGGAGTTCTTCAGTATTTAAAACTCTTCATTTCTGGAAACTTGCCTTTTTTTTCCCTCCTGGATCTGGAAACTCTGGATTTTGCTCTAATGGTCCTACAAGTTTTGATTTTGTGTTTTCTTTCAGGAATTGATAACTGTGTTCTTTCTATTTTTCATTTGCTCTGATTCTCAGAGGATTGGACAATTTTTCCCCTTAAGATTTCTTGAAATATGATATATAACTTCTTATTTATTTTTTGGTTATTACTTTCTAGTAGTACAATGATTCTTAAATGATCACTCTATTTGCTTTCTAGGTCAATTGTCTAGAGTGAGATGTCATATTTTTTTCTATTTTTTCAATCTTTTAAATTCTTTTTTTTATTTTTGGTTGTCTTATGGAGTTTTTGGATTCTGTTCCATTCTAATTTTCAAGGAATCTATTATTTGGAAAAGGTTTTGTACTTCTATTAATTGTCCAGGTTTTTCCTCCATTGTTCTCATTTACTTCTTTCCTCTCTTGCTCTCATTTAATTTATAATACCATATAAAAACTCACTTTTAACTCTTGCATGATTTTTTTCTAGGAATTCTATTTGATCAGGTAGGCAAGCTGTGTTTTTCTTTGAGGTTTTATGAGTGTTTTGGAGTTATTCTCATTCTCTGGGTTTGTCTTTTGATTATTCCTGGCCTTATAATAATTCTTTATCTTTTTAGTTGTTGCTATTCAGTTCTTCATTCAGAGATGGCCTAGAGATAAGAGGTTTTTTGGGTCTCTCTGTGATCCAGGCCTCTCTGATAGAACATTGTGCTTACTTTCCAGGGGAGGGAACTATATTCATGATCTGCCCTGGGATCGTCTTTGGTAACCCCACACTAGGTGCTCTGAGTACTGACTTTATGCTCCAGGGCCTAAACTTCTGCCTTGGGCTAGAATTGAGTCTAAAATCTGTTCTGGGTGTCCTGTGCTATCAGCTCAGATAAGCTTTCTGGTCCCAGTCCTCGATCCTAGCCCACCCCTTATTATAATAGCATTCCTACCCTGGCCCTTTGACTATGGGGCAAATGTATGATTTTGAACTAAAAAAGATTATTTGCTATCATCTCTTCTGAACTGCTTCCTCCTGTGTCACCATTTTGTCCATGTCTCCTCTCTTGATTCTTAGTTATAAATATCTCATAGGAAACAAGGAAATGTGACTTTTTTGTAATTTCACCCATTTCTTCCTAGTCTTCTTGTGAATGTCAAAGGACACTAAAGTCTGCTTGTTAACATTCACTGTTGGCTGTTATCAAGGGACTTAACATGAGTCTGGACTGCAAGGATTGGTGGAAGTGGAGAACTGATCTGGTTTTGATCTAGTTCTTGTGTTCTAACTTAAGTGCCCTTAGTCTAAAAAATGGAAAATTCTATGTTCTGAGAGGCCATTTGTGCCCACTAACATGGCAGAGGTGATAATCTGCCATTGAATTGGGAAAGTGTTAGCTCCATTAAGTTGGAGATAAATAATAATAGAAGCTCTTATTTATTTGGCAAATCAGTTTATAAAGCACTCTTCTCCCAAGAACGGGACGTAAGCAGTGTATAAAATTTGAGGAAAGTAGTATATATTTTATTATCTCTATTTTTTAAATGAAGATAATAAATCCCAATTTTTCAAATGAAGAGGTCCAAAGTCATTTATTAGTGCTCTCATGTAATTGCCTTATTTTATGTATAAAGAAACTAAACTCTAGGGAAATGAAATGACACCTAAAACCACAGTCAGGGATTGAGCTAGAATTTGAACAGAATTCTCTATACTTAAACCCAATGTTCTTTTACCATACTATTCTGCCTCAAAGTTACAAAGCTAGGGAGCACCAGAATGGAGACCTGAACCCATGTCTTCTTTCTTGGAGTCCAGAACTCTTCAATTATACCTTCCTGGTCACACATGCATCCTATAACCAATAAAACTGCATCATCACTGAAACAAAAGAGTGGAATTTTCCCTTTCTCCTTTCACACCTTCCCAGATGTTTTTCTTATATGCCTTCTTTCTGTCTTCAGCTATAATAAATATAAACACATTCTCCTTTCCACCAAAATCCCTGCATTTAATGTTCATTTTGACCTGATTTTACCTATAGGTGACCTTATTTCACCTGCACAGTTTATATTGGAAAGTCATTCCATTGGAGTTAGCTCTTGCTGAGCAGATTAGAGAATATGTCTGTATTGACTGTTATCCAGATAATTGTTTCAATGGTTCCTTTTTCCCCTTGTCAACAAAGGACTCCAACCCTGTCATCTACTGTCACAAAATGTGTAAGAGTTTGAGATGAAATGATATGTAAACATGATTTTTAATACTAGGATTGTGTCCATGTAACCTCTAATGCAATTTTCAACTATCTCAAGGAGCAAGATAAATACAGAATTTGATGTCACTTTAATCTTACAGTTCCCTTAAATTATTTTTAAATTTTCAAAGAAATGTTTTTTAAAGTAACTGCCAAAATTAGCTTCTAGTTTATTCTTCCTGTCTTTCTTCTGTTACTTATTCCCTGAAAGGGAATCATGTATTGCCTAACCTATGACACTGAGAACTGCTAAGAAAGCATAAAACATGGTTGTCTAAAAGTCATGCCACAGTGACTTCCTGTGACCATTTCAAAAGCCATCAGACATGAGATTATTTAGTGTTATTAGCTCTTATCAACCCAGGCAACCAACTGTGGGTGGGTCATTAATTTAAGGCATAGGAAACAGCAATAAAGTTTTGAATGTTTTGTCAGTGGGTAGGAATTATAAATTGATTGGGTACTTTTAAAGTCAAACATTTGATATATTCTCTTGAGAAATTCAGGTATGTATACATGTAATGTTTTCTTAGACTTGGAGAACATCTAGAAAAATGAAGGTATGTGTATATAATATAGTATATTTGAGAACACAATAATTTATAGGTTTAAAGATAATTGGGTGGGAAATGACATGCCAATGCCTTGTGGTTGTACTGAGAGAGGTCTTTGAGCAGAAGAAAGGAAAGAAAAGAAATGAATGACCTGCCTGTAAATGAAGGAGATCCTGAATGAAATATTCCTGGAATGAAACAGAAAGGATCATATAGTCTTTAATAGTGCCTAGGATTCTGAGGCCATTGGCACTGCCATAGACAGTAGTCATTTTGCTTCCTCTTTCTCAAAAAGGCTGTAATGGCACCCCACCAATCCTTTAGCCATATATTCTGTGGAAGTGACTTTCATTGTGTAGTCCTGGGACAAGTGGTGAACTCCAATTGGTCCAGGAGCTAGTCGCTTCTAATATTAATTATCTACATTTTATTTTTGGCAGGAGTCATTTTATTTACTATAATTAATTATATGTGAAGTCCTTTTAATGATTCCAACCTTCTTGCTACAACCAAAGTCCATCTTTTTAGTCCAGATATCCTCCCAGCAATGCTATGTGGCTAGGAGTCAATTAGCATTTATTAAGCATCTACTCTGTGCCAGGCACTGTGCTAAGCTTTGGAGATACAAAGAGAGGCAAAAAGCAGTCTCTGCTCTCAAATGACTCATTTGAGTCTAATGGGGAAGACAACAGGAAAACAATTATGACACAAGATAAATTGAAAATATGGATGACACTAAGATCAAAGAAGACTGGGAAAGAATTCTTGCAAAAGGTGAGACTTTACCTGAGACTTGAATGAAGCCAGGGAAGCTAGGAGGAAGAGGAGGAGAGGAGAGAGAGCATCCTAGATATGAGAGACAGCCAGGAAAAAAAAAACAAAAAACAAAAAAAAACTTGCACCTGGGAGATAGAGTGTTGTGTGCCAGGAATAACAAGGAAGCCAGTGTCACTGGATGATATAATATTGTGGGGAGGGACTATAGAATTTAAGAAGCCTGGAAAAGCAAGAAAGAGCCAGGTTATGAAGGGCCTTAAAAAAAAAAGAGTAATTTATCTTTAATCCTGGAGGTAATAGCCACTGAAGTTTATTGAATAGGAAGGTGATAGGGTAAGACTTGCTCTTTGAAAAGTTCAATTTGTCAGCAAAATGGGTGATGGTTTTAAGTAGAGGCAAACCTGAAAAAGGGATATATCAACCTGAAATCCAATAGTCCAGGCGTGCAGTGATGACCAGGATGGTTGTTGCAATGTCAAAGGAGAGAAGAGGGAATATATGAGAGCTAGAAATGATGAAGCTAGAAAAGTCAGAATTTACCACCAAAATCTTCCCTGTTTTTGTGTGTAGTGGCAGGCAATAAGTCATCTCCAAAGTGTTTTGCCCACCTGTATGATCTATAAACTAAAAGCACTGGGAAACCATTGTCACTAGGGATTCTCTGAAATCTCAGGGTATGCAAAGAACCAGAGGGTTTTGTTTTCTTCAGAACAGTCAGCTCCTTCCATGATCAAAGATGCACCTGCTGCATCCTCATAGGCCTTGGGATGATAGCTTCTCCAGCAGAGGTGGTGCTTGGATTAGTCCCCAAGGGGCCTTCCATGTCATGGATCTGTCCCCCACACCTGCTGCCATTTTAACTACCTCAGCTGCCTCCCTCAGGTAATGCTGGAGAGCACCAGGGAGGCAGAGGCAGCTTGCAGTTGGGACTGGCAGTTTTTTGAAACTGAGGGAGGCAGCTGGGACCTGAGCTTCTGTGACCAACAACTGGGGCCTCTCCAGGGGTACCCGAGCTGTACGGACATGTTGGGGTGATAAAGAAAATGAGGAGGAACCATTCCCCCCAGGACCCAACCCCAAAGAACTGAGGATTACTGTTTGTCATAATCATCATACACTGGTTAGTTAGGGCAACTGATTTTCCAGAGTCCTGGCCGGATGGCAGGCTAAGTATATTGTAGTGGGGAATACAGATGAAGTCCTCTGGACCCAAAGTAGCTGCCTTTTGGAGACACAAAGTTGAATCCTATTGATTGATTATATTTATATAATTTAAATCATATAATTTATATAGTAAGTTATATTTAAAGAGGGGACACTAATAAAGAATTTGCAAAGAGGATTTTATGAGGGACAAGCTATAGGGCCCAAGAGCATCTTGTTAGAATATGGTGCCCTGCTGGTCATTTAGCCATATATTCTATAGAAGGCTTAAAAAATCAGAAATGAAAGTTTAAACCCTCATCTACTGTAATTTATACAGAGAATGATCCACTTCAATTCATTATTTGTTAAAATCAATTTAATAAATCCCAGATTGTATCCAGATTAATTTATCCCAATATTGGTCTCCAAAATGTTCAATACAGTTTGTTTTTTTGTTAGCAGACATTGTACTCCAGATGCTAGGAAAACAAGTACAAAGGTGAGCTAGCCCTTGCCCTCAAGGTGCTTATCTTCTGCTGACCAAATATAAGAAGCCATAGGATTGATTGGTGGTCCATGTGACATAGGTAGCTGAGCTGATGAGAACATTTCTACAGATGCTCTTGATCTAGAATAAGTTACTTGTCTGACCTTTGCATATCATTAATTTAATGTCAGAATGTGCCAGGATACAGACACTCCTAATGTCCCTCTTTGATCTTGTCCAACCCCTTCATTTTACAAATGAGAAATTTCTCTTTCTTTTTTTGGTTCTAGTCATTGACTCTTCTTCCATTTCTGACTCCTTTTCTTCTACTGTGTCAGATTGTCCCTCTCTTACCAGGAAAAACAAAACAAAAACAAAACTACTGGTTAGATTTGTTGGTCATTCAATAATATTAAGTAACTTATCGTATGCCAAAGCTGTACTGGGCATTATGTCCAGTCTTTTCTCTTTCATTATTATTATCTATTGCTTTTTTATACCTCGGGTAATGAGTTCAGGCTTAGTGGATTTTAAAGACCTTTCTTAAATCTAAATGCTATATATCCTTCCAGGAAGATTACATCAAATACCTTTGAGGAGTATAGGGTCTTATCTTTATATTATTTGAAAAAACTTGATTTGGAAATCTCCCCTGAGATATGCTAATGTTCAACTAGTTTAAATTTCACTGGGAAAGATTAGCATCAAAGACAAGGGAAATGTCTATAATTATGACTTCTTTCCACAGACAATATATTCTCTAGAAGCAGTGTGGTATAGATGGAAAGCACCCCATACTGGGGGACAGAAAGCCAAATTTCTATCCTTAACTAAGCTGTTACTTATCTTCCTCAGTTTCCTCATCTATAAAATGAGGGGGGCTTCACTATGCAAATTGTAAAGGACTTCCAGATCTAATATACTCTGACCCTAAGGCTTCTTAAAAAAGTGAACGTTCATTTGATCATCAAGTTTATAAGAGAGGAATTATGACCCTAGTTTACCAGATCTTGGTAATCTAGCACATTCAGTCTAGAGCCCTCTTGAGCCTAGCAGAGAATATAGCCTCACTGAATGACAAAATCTCTCAGTTAAGTTATGATGATATACAAAAATGGAGAGTGCACCTATTTATTTATTTATTTGGGAAACAGAATCTTTTGGGGAAAGGTTACAAGAACTGTGATTATTCTGTCGAGAGAAGGCTAACAGATAAGCAAAGGTTTCAAGCTTACATTATTAGGAGGTCAAAGAGCTACAAGGAGGAGGGCAGAGAGGGTAGGAACAAAGACTGATAGCTGGGTGTTTCAGGAAAAAAAACCACAAATTGTCTGTTTTACAAGAGCTTCTGTTCTATGACATTGCTAGTGGTAGGTAGAAGGGTAAATTACCATGGTACCTAAGGCCTAGATATGGAAGCAGCTTCCAAAAATCCTAGAAGGGTGAAGATAGGTAGAATTCCATTTAGCCCCTCAAATGAAACCTCATGTTTGAATTAATTAGCCTAATTTTTGCATAGGAGGGGCAACAGGTTATTACTAGGTTATGATAACCCACAGCACCCATTTCTTCCATTTACATAATATCTGATTAACATAGAGGGCTTTTCTGTAACCACAATGCTA
This sequence comes from Monodelphis domestica, assembly GCF_027887165.1. Taxonomy (NCBI): domain Eukaryota; kingdom Metazoa; phylum Chordata; class Mammalia; order Didelphimorphia; family Didelphidae; genus Monodelphis; species Monodelphis domestica. The sequence goes on from NC_077230.1 coordinate 317,281,645, forward strand.
ATCCCAAATCAAAATATTCTAAAACTGATCCAAAACCCAGGAATGACAGAAGAAAGAACATTTCTTACCTGAAATTCCTTTCAAGTTAGCTTTGAATGGATCAAACAGATCTGTGATCCCCAAAGGCCTTAAAACATCTTTTAAGTTGAAGTGGTTTTGGATCCTGAACCTAAAATGAAATACAATTCTTATTTTAAAACATTCTCATCTTCCATCTGAAACAACCTAACAAATCAAGCTCCTTAGTCTGGTATTTAAGGCTGTCCATGATGTGGCCCAGATTACTTTTCTAGCTTTCTCTATGTGAATTTGCTTCAAGTTCTAACTAGATTCAATTACTTGTTATTCTCTTGTTCTTCCCTATCCCCACATCTTTGCTCATGCTATTCCACTTGATGTTAACCTGAATCTTTAGTTTTTGAAATTCTACTGTATCACAAGAAATGATGAGCAGACTAATAAAAAAATGGAAAGACCTACATAAAATCATGAAGGGTGAAACAAGCAGAACCAAAAGAATGTACAGCAACAGAATATGGCTTGAAGAATGACATGTGTATATTTACCTCCAGGGAGAGAACTGCTAAATAGAAACAAGCAAGTCATAGTTTTGCATATATATGTATATATACACACACACACACACCTTTTTGTCAAATTATGCTTTCTCTAGTGTGGGGAGGGGAGAGAGGGTAGGAGAAACCTAGGGATTTTAATGTAACAAACTAGTAAGTTAAAAAAAAATTCTATCAGGGCTCACCACAGGTATGACTTACATTATAAAACCTGGTCAATCCAACTTGATGTATTTTCCCTCCTCTGACTCATACAATGCTTTGTACCTGTCTTCCAATACTGATCACATTCTGCTTTATGTTTTAGTGATTTCTAGGTTAATCATATTTCCCTTTTATAGATTTTTTTTTAGTATCTTTGGAGCAGTGCCCTATTTACATTTGCAACTCTCTCAGTACCTAGCACACAGTAATATGCTCAATAAATGTTTGCTGAATGAATGAATGAATGAATGAATGAATGGCTGAATACCCAATATTTTGTTTGCCTACTTCTATTTGATAAATCTTACCTCTTTGGCTTACTGTATTTTTTTAATCTTTGTATTCTCAATGCTTTTTATATAATATGTTTTAATATAGTTTTTTAAATTAAAAATCTATTTTCTCTCTCTTCTACTACTCTACCCCCTCCCACATACACACACTGAAAAAAAAAAACAAACCCATGGGACAAAATCAAGGAACACTTTATTGTCCATGAACAAAATATATATATATATATATATATATATACATCCCAGTAATGCCCCCCAAGTTCATCTCTTTTCTTGCATGCTTAATTATTGGTACTCTGGAATCATGATTGAATATTGATCAGTTTTTAAAGCATTTCAAAGTTAACTTTACCAAGTGTCATTATTATGTAAACTATTCTCCTGATTCTGCTTGCTTCTCTCTGCATTGCTTTATACAAGTTTTCTCCAGTTTCTTTAAAAACTATACCTTTTGGCAAGTAGGTGGCTCATTGGATAGAGAGCTAGGACTGTGGATGGGAGGTCTTGGGTTCAAATATGCTTTCAGACACTTCCTAGCTATGTGACTCTGGGAAACCCAATTGCCTAGCCCTTACCACTCACTCTTTTGCCTTAGAATTGATACTGAGTATTGATTCTAAGACAGAAGGTAAGGGTTAAAAAAAAAAACACAACATATTCTCATCATCATTTCTTTATTTTTTTTATTTAATAGAATTGATCCCCATATATCTTAGCTCCTCCCCTTTTCTTCCTGAATCATAGAAGGGATCACTGGGGAAAAAAAGATATGTATATATGTCTTTCCTGGTTCTCTTTTACTGTTTATTCTCTGGAGGTAGACATTCATGAGTTATTATTGAATATTGATTCTATACTTACATATAATATTTTCTTGATTTTATCCATTTCACTCTTCATCATTTCATATAGATCTTTCCAAGTTTTTTAAACCCTTCATCATTTCTTACAGCACAATAGAATTCTATCACATTCATATGCCATAATATGTTCAACCATTCCCCAATTGATTGGCACTCCTTTAGCTTATAGTTCTTTACTACTATAAAAAAATGCTATAAATTTTTTTACACAGGTTCTTTTCCTCTTTCGTTGGAGTATAAGCTTACCTAATAATGTTATTGCTGGACCATTTTAATAAGTTTTTAGCCATAGTTCCATATTGCTTTCCAGAATGGCTGAACTAAGTCATAGCCATACCAACAATACATTATTGTGCCTCTTTTCTTGTAATCCCTCTAATATTTGTCATTTTTACTATAATAAATATTTAATAAATGTTTGCTCAATAGAATTGAAAAATCAGGGTGAGGATTAAATGGTATAATTTACATAAAGCTCTTTGAAAATGTGAAAATGTTATATAAAGTGACTTCACAATAAGCCCAATCTTAGCTATGTTGTTCAGTGGATTGAGAACCAGGCCTAAAGATGGGAGGTCTTGAGTTCAAATTTTTGGTCTTAGATACTTCCTAGCTATGTGATTGCAGGCAAGTTAGTTAACTCCCATTGCTTAGCCTGTACTACTCTTTTGCCTTGGAACCTATACGTAGTATTAATTCTAAGGCAAAAGTTAAGGATTTTTTACAAAATAAAAACAAACAATAAACCCAATCCATTGTCTATGTCTTGGGGGACTTGTTGGAGGGATAGGAGAGCTAAGAACAATGGCAAAATAATGCCAACTAGAGACTCTGTTGAGACTTCTACAGTAGTTGTAAAGACTGGTAGGAACTAGGATGAGCTACCCAAATGGGCTCTGAAGACACAACTATTTGGGTAGCACCAAGGCCAGTGGGAGTAGATTGTTCCTCTGAATCCAAGAAATAGATAGGGTAGCCTATGGTTTGAGTGTGGCCCTACTTGAAATCATTAGGATAATTAGCTTGCCATAGAAGGCATCAGAATTAAGGTGATCAACATTGTATTCTGGTACAAGGAGGCTAGATATAAATTAGGTTAAGTTAGAAATACCAAAATCCCATCTGCTAGAAATGTTTTGATGCAGATGGTACTGACCACTAAAAAAAAAGGCAAACTATCAGTGTATATGAAATGACCTGAAGATCTGAATATTATGCACCAGAACTGCATCATTATGAAGCCAGAAACAGATGTTACCAGTTATATTCAAAGATTTATTATTTTGCTTTTTGGGGGGTCAATAATATGCTTACCTTCAAATTGCACAAAGATATACTGTAGGTCCTTCCTGGGCAATTTAAAGAAATAACTTTATTCTTAAACACAGATTAAATTAAATAAGAGTGGAATTTGAAGTCATTTAAATCAGAAAACAATGAAGTAATTGAAAACCTAACACAACACACGCTCCAGAATGTTACTTAGTAATGAAATAGAGGGCAAAAAGAATGCCAGTGTCTCAAGTTATTTTGAAAAGGGGATGGGCATCTTTAGAACATAATTTCAAAAAAGCTCTCCTTGAAGACAACAGTACCAATCCAACCAAATAGACAAACTATAGCAAAATAGAATAATTTTTGAAAGCTATCTGCTATAATCATCACAAACAATTATGTTCTCCCACAATATTTGACAGCATTTAAAGATATTTGAGGACCCACACAAAATGCTGCATTTTTTTTAGTCATTGCTATGGTAAGACTCAAAGGAGGAAAGGTAGTGCTCTCTAGGTCTACTTCTAAGGACAGGCATTAAATAGCTTGTAGCAGAAATAGTGAGAGAAAAATATTAAAGGCCCGAGGAAAGACATTAGAAGATTAAATGAATAAACACAAACTTTAAAACCTCATCATCAATAAAAGGCAACAAAAAAGAAGTTCCTGGAATGGAATATGGAAAGTTAAAATATATAAAAATTATAGTTGTCTTTAATCAAAAATTGGTAATGAAAGCCAAAATGTTTTGTATTCAAATTCCCCTGTGAACTCTGAATTTATAATACTACGTTTCTGTGTCCATAATGGAAATAACTATCTTTTTTCTGAGACCTAGACCACAACTAGACTTTCCTATTTTTGTTGAGAATACCATCATTCTTCTAGTCACCCATACTTGGAAGCATAAAGTCATCTCTAACACTTCTTCCTGCTATAGCCAATCAGTTCACAAGTTTTGTCTGTTTTATGACATCAGCATCTCTCATATCTACTCCTTTCTTTCTATTAATGTAGCCTATATATTGGTTCAGGCATGGTGCCTCAGGGCAGTCCTTCTCCCCAAACTTCAGTGAATGCATGAATGAAAAAACATTTATTAAGCACTATGTGCAAAGCACTGGGGATTCAAATAGGGAAAAAGAGAATGACAACATAGGAAGTTTCCGTTGCAATTCAGATGGAAAGAAGACCTCATGGGAGCAGGAAGCCAAGCTGATGGTAATACAACTTCTTTAATGTTATATTTCCATTTTTAAATCATTTGACAATTCCAAGGACTTTGGTGGAGAGGAATTTATTTCCTAGTTTTTCAGTAGCTATGGCTGTCTTGCTGTTAAGTCCAATTGCCACAAAGGTTGATTCTCTGGAGGAGAGGGTACAGGGCTCATCAGGAAGCAAAACCTCTAGTCTTTGGGGTGCTGCCAATCTCGAGGTTCTTGGGCTCAGAGTCCTGGCTATCACTATCTGGGTCTGCTGAGGTGGTGATGGTGGCAGTTTGATTCATTTGACATGTGCTGCTTCCTCTCTCTCAGGATGTCTTGCTGCTTCATCTAGGCCTGTTTCTCTGCCTTGTGGGTAGCAGTTTGCTGTCAGTTGGTGGGGATGCCCAAACCCTGCTCCACAGTTGTTCCTCTAGAGAATGGTTTTGGAGGGTGAGCTAGAAAGAAAGTCAGTCATCTGGGAGGCTGACAATTATTTCCAAGGCTCTTGAGTTAGCAATTGCCTGCCCATTGATGGCAGTTGGTCAGTGCATAGTATTGATGATGTTGGGTCCATTTTTTACAGGAGTTGATCCTTTGAATGATGGCTAAAGTGGCCAGTGGGAATGGAGAATGGACACTGCTTTGCCCAGAATTTTGAAGTGCAGGGTTCTGTGCTCTCTAGCATGGTCTGGAGGGATTTTGTAGTCAAGGCAGTAGTAATAATTTCACTCCCCTGAACATGTCAACTCCTTAGTGTATCTTTGTGCTAGGCTGGCTTACTTGTCTTGGGGGTGGTGTTTGGCTGGCAGTTGGCTAAGATAACTGGCCCCTTCTATACAGTGGTAACCATAATAGTCTTACAAAAAAGAGCTATTGGCTAGAGTTTGCAGACTGCCTCTGTGCTAACAGCCATCTTGTCTTCATCTTTCTCTCTGTCTTGAAAAAGTTTATGCAGTAACCACAACCTACTTGATCCCTGGTCCAAGCTCATCCCAACTGGATGATGCTATTTGGTTCTTTACATATTTGAATATTATCCATTGTCTTAACCTGATTACTATTTCTCTATCATATTTTCCATGCTTCTTCCCTTGCCCAGATTAATGCCTAGCCAGCAACGAAAGAAAAATGATAATGTATACAATATTCTTTCTTAATCACCACTGATCTCTCTACTATGAGGGAAAAGGTGTGCTTCATTTTTGAACTACTGGACCATCATTGGTTTTTCCATTCCTGGGGACTCACATTCCTTTTCCAGATCTATTTATATACAATGTTATATCCATAATATATATATATATATATATATACATATATATATATATCATTCACTTGGATTTGCTAGTTTCATTTTGCATCTTGACAAAAATCTTCCCATGTTTCTCTGAATTCTTATAGCCGTCATTTCTTCCTTTCCTTAGATTTAGGTGTATCCAAATTTTAAATGTGACAAGACCTTCCTTTGCTTTTTCTTTAAAGTTTCAGAGATAGGATCATCCTGAGGCATGGAGCTAAGGGTAGTTTTGAATAAAACTATCCTTCCTCTTCCCCACATTATAGTCAAAGTTTATACTTAGTTGGTTTTCTGTGAGATATATAGAGTAGAAGTTTTGCTTTAAAAAAATTGATGAACATGTTTTGTACTCTTGGGCCTGGCCTCTTAGGAAAGTTCTGTTTTGAAGAATAACTCATTAAGATGAAATAAACGAATAGCTGACCCAAACCCAGACACTAGTATCTCAGGTTTTCTTTAATGTCTATCAGGATCACCTTAGGTAGAGTGCCACTAAAGCAGAAAGTAAAGTTTAAAAAAAAGGATTAAAAGAATCTTCAAAACAGCTTTGCTGAAACCCCACTAAAGTAGAGTCAAGTCAGTAGGCTCTTTGGAACTTTTCATTTCCCTAGATCTCTTTCCTATGATGATGGTTTATTCTTATTGCCAAATTAAAATTCAGCATAGCTTAAAAATAAATTTCATTGATTTATCTTTTTTTGTTGCCAAAATTAACCCCAGTGCTCCTCCTACAGAGCCATTCAATGTAACAATACTTTTAAAGAAACCAAAGAAAAAGTAGAGAAAAAAATCAACAAAGCTGATCAATATTGTTTAAAAGTATGAAAATAGTTGATATGTGCCACAATTGTATCTATCTGCAATGGAGTGGAATGAATGGAAGTATCTTTGGTGCTGTGCTCATTCTATGTATTTATGCAGTATTCATCTGTGATTGCTTTTGTGGTTATTCTTTTCACTTACATTGTTGTCATCATGTGTACATTTTTATTTCTTGGCACTGCTTCCTTTATTCTCTATCAGATGGTACAAACTATCCATGCTTCTCTGTAGTCATCATTTCTTACAGTACAGCACTATTCCATTACATTCAGTTTGACACTTTGTTTAGCTATTACTTTATTATTGGCTGTCTACTTTGTTTCCATTCTTTGGTATTCATCTTACTGCTGGAGATTCTGGACACAGGGTAACATTTTCTCTTAGTTTCTGCCTTCAAAATTTTTTCTACCAGTTGCTTTGATTCCCTTCCATATGTAGGACAAAACTCCTTTATGTTACATTCTAGAGAACTCTTGAGAGATTTACCAAAATACCAGAGTTTTTGCTTTGATTTTGTAGCACGTATATTTGGTTTTGAGAATTTAGTGAAGGCTTTATCTCAAAGCTAGGCTCACCCTTTGTACCAATACTGCCTAACTCCATGTTAAACCTTAAGATTTAACTCCCTATATGTCTGTATGTTTTTGCAATACTTGATAGTCTTATTTTTAGCTTCTAAGAGATCATTGCCAAGGCCCCAAAAGATTTTCTTTTCCCCTAAAGGAAACGAACATACAGCCAACAGAGGAAGGCAGAAGTGGAGAATATTGTCAGTCAAGGAGCATTTATTAAGCACATCCTTTGTTCCAGGCACTGTGCTAAATGCCAGGGACCCAAAGATGCTCTCGTGGTTTAATGGAGAAGATAATATGCAAACAATTAGACTCAATTAAACTCTATACAGGATAAATTGGAGGTAATCTGCAGAAGGAAGGTACCAGAATTGAGGGAGCCTGGGAAAGTTAGCTTTTTAAGTTATTTCCATATTTACCAATTATTTTTCTTTAGCCTCTTTTATTCTTCTATAATCTGGATAGAGAGCTGACTTTGAAGCCAGAATGGCTCAGGTTCAAAGATTTCCTACTATCGTGGCACATGCAGGCCCCTGTCATCTCAGTTCTGGACAATAACCCCACCATATAGTCCCCTTAGTAAGTGCTAATTCTTTCAAGCCTATCCCCACTCCATTCCCCATTCCCAGTTTCTCCATCTTTGTCATGAAATACTGATACATGTCTGTCATGGCTGCCATCTGAGAAAATACTCTAATTTGCTGTCCATGTTGTTGTTGCAGTCACCCTTGCCAAAGATCAGTCTGAGTACTTTTCTTAGAGTGGTATGGACTTGCCATACCATCATGAGAGACCCATAGAAGGCTGGAACCATTGACCATAATGTAGTCAGTTTAAATGTCATTGGTTCCCAGTAATTGGTTATCTTCAGGATTGTCCCTGTTACATTCTAGATCATGTGGGAAATCATGCCAGTTATTACCCCAAAAAGGGAGTAGTATAAGTGTGCCATGTGCCATGAGTATTAGCACCAGGCAAGTTCTTAGAATCTTTTGGTGCATTCTACTTCTCTCTGTACCCTACCTTCACCCCAATTTCTGTCCACGCCTCCCCCAAAGGAAAAAAATTAAAAATTCCTTTTGAATCTGTCTTGTGAGCCCCTTCCCTGCTGTGAGCCTTGTTCACAGGATTTTAATGTCCGAGAGAGAGAGAGAGAGAGAGAGAGAGAGAGAGAGAGAGAGAGAGAGAGAGAGAGAGAGAGAGAGAGTTGAGAGAATGGAGATGGGGAAGATTGACCTTCCCTACTCTTCCCTTGGGGAAGGTAGCCCAGTCTTGTATCCCTGAGAGAAGGAATATGTCTCCTCAGAGAATGGTTCAGGGAGATGGGGGATAATGCTAGAAGGATAAGCTTTGGTAAGATGATGCCCTGCCTTCCTTTTGGTCCCAGCTATTGTTGAGAGGCAGGATGGGCTCTTCTGCCTCTGGATCCTTCAGGTACACCAACTGCCACTTCCCCACCCACCCAATCTTAGATTACTCCACAGCCCAGAAGAGATGGTTGCTCCTTAGGTCTGGTTGTTTGGATCCCTGAGATCCTGAACTAACCCTCCTCTTTGGGGAGAGGTATGGGTCTCCCCAATCTTCAGCCCCCTTTCCTAGTATCAGAAACTAGCCAGACCTAATTCTAAGTTGTAGACACTTAATTTGGGTTCACACAGGGAGAGGAGAGGTAAGGGAAGTGGATGAGTAGGAAACCCTATTGACTTGTCCCCTCTGGCAGACTGACTCCCCTCCAAGGTCTCAGGGTTCAGGCTCTCAGCCATGACTTCTATTCCAGCCAGCTGCTGGTTTCGTCCCTACTCCTGAACTAACTAGCTTGAGTATTGGAGTCCAGGACAAGTTAGGGAGAGAGATGGAGAATAAATCTTTGGAGAGAGGATTTCTCTGTGGATGGCTTCCTTCTAAGTTCCAGTCCACAATATCCTCAGATGGCTCTGACTACTGTTGTTAAGCTGAGTGAGAGGTATCCAGGGGTTCTAAGGGAAAGCAGTTGATCTCCAGAGAGACTGAAGCTTCCTCCCCACTTAGGAGATCTGCCCCTTCTCTCTGGCTCCCAGCTGAAGAAGTGAAGGAGCAGTTGGAGTTCTCCCAGCTTCTGTTCTCTGACTGGAATCTTGAGTTTTTTTCTTCCTGTACCTCCCCCACTCTCTCTCTGCAGCTGATTTCTGTCAGAGATTTCTCCTTGTATACATTGGATAAATTCCTCTCTTACAGCTCCCTACTCAGTCAACTCTAGTGGTTCTCTATCCTCCCTCCTCATCTCTGCCTCTTGGCTTCCCTGGCTCCCTTCAAGTCATTTCTCACCTTCTACATAAAGCCTTTCTCAGTTCCATTTGATATTAGTGCCTTTCCTCTGCTGCTGATAAATTCTACAATTTATCCTGCATCCAATTTGTGTCTCCATCATTGTTTGCTTGTTGACTTTCCCATTAGACTGTGAGTTCCTTGAGAGCCTGGACTGTCTTTTGTCTTTGTACCTCCAGTGCTTAAAAGTGTATACAAATCTATATAGTGGGTGATTAATAAATGTTCATTGACTGACTCTTCTTGACTTGTGTTGACCTCTGGCAGGAGTGGAAGTGTGCTATAATGGAAAGAGAACTAGACTTTTGAGAGTCAGGAAACCTAGGCTCTACTCCTTGCTCTTCCATGGACTAACTGTATTCTACTGAGAAAATCAATTCAATTCCTCAAGCATTTATTAAGCACCAGATACTGCTAGCCTGAAGGACACAAAAAGCAAAAACAAAAACAGACTCTACCCTCAAGGTCAAGTAACTATATTCTATTGGCAAATAAAGTAAAATCCTTGACCCACAATTTCTCCATCTGCAAAATGAAAAAAAGACTACATGATCTAAGGCCTCTTTTAGCTCTAAAAATCTCTGTTTTCCAAGCTGAACTCTCTTCTTGCTGGAAGTTAAATGCCTGTGTATACACACATACACACACACACACACACACACACACACATACTACATGTGTATATGTGTATACACATATAGAGATAAATTTGAAATTATTAATTAGATTAATTTTTAAATTCCAGATTGTATGTGCACTATGGTCTAGTGTCAAACTATATGAACATATGGCTTTATTGATACCTTTTCTTTTGACATCACTTTCATTTCTTAACATCTTTTCCCTTTACCTTCCAGAGGGTCATCCCTTAAAAGAAAAATTCAAAAAGAAAAGAGGAAAGTAAAACAGTTCAGCAAAACTAAGCAACCTATCATTCAAGTCTGATAGGCAGCTTCCTACCTCCATACTTCTCCACTTCTGGGAAGAAGGGACAGAGGTGAATTATATCTTTTCTTTGGGTCACACTTGGCCATTATACTTTTGGTTACTCTCTTTAAAAACAGCAACAACAAAAATACAACTCTTCTAGACTTAACCTTTGGGGCTATTTATCCCATACCTGAAGATGATAGGAAAGTTAAGGTGATCAATGAAAAGACATCAAAAGAAAGATATGAAGGCTCTCCTCTCCTGCCATAGTTGTTCTAACATGTGATTTGCCCCACTGGGAGAACATTACATGGTACCTTGGGGCATTGGAAATGAGTGAGTAGGCTTTAGAAAACACCAAATTTCCCATGGAGTACAGATGGGCAGACCCTATTATAGACCCTCCCCCCACCTAGCCCTTTTTCTGGAGAACAAAACCACTTACCTAGGCAGGAAAACGTCCATCTTTAGTCTCTTTAGGCTATTTGTCCAGATGTGAATGGCACTGGCAGTGAGGTGTGGCTCAAGTAGAGCCAGAGGGATTGTCTTGTTCCAAGGGAGTACCAGGAACAGGCTCACTGAGCTTCCTCGATAAGGCAGTTCAAGTACCCCAACTTGTCCATTAGTTGTGATTTGGAACTGGCCTAAATTCAATAGACATTCAATAGATTCAATAGACAAAGAGTTCCTATCCATTCTAGCATTTAAGTTAGTTTCTTCCAAAGGTCAGAGTGCTTTCCCTAAAATGCATATCTGACCAAGCCATTCTTTTACTCAACAAACTCCAGTGGTTCACTATTACCTCTAAGATTAAATATTAATTCCTCTGTCTGAAATTTAAAACTATTCACAAAATAATCCCAATTTATTTTTCTCACCTTTTATATTCTCTTCTTTATGCACCCAACAGTCCAGCCAAACTAGCCTTATTTCTATCCTCCCATAAAACTCTATTACCCACCTCCATGTTTGATATATAGATAATGAGTGCTATAGTTGGAGTTAGGAAGACATGAGTTCAAATCTTGACTTATGTACTTTCTAGCTACATAATCTTTGGCAGGTTACTTACCCTGTCCCAGTCTCAGTTTCCTCGTCTGTAAAATAGGAATAAAAATAGCACCTGTTTCATGAGGTTGTCATACCTTCCCCCTGTTAACTATTTCCAATTTTCCTGTATATAGTTTGTTTTGTATGTAATTGTTTGTATGTTGTCTCCCCTGTTAGCCTGTGAGTTCCCTGTGGGTAGAGACTGTCTTTTGACTCTTTGTATTCCTGATGCTTAGCACAGTGCCTGGCACATGGAAGGTGCTTAACAAATGTTTATCGATGCATTGAGATAGCATATGTAAGGCACTTTGCAAACCTTAAAGTGTTATTAATTATAATAAATTGAAATAATTATTAGAATAATTTCTATTATTATTATTTGCCTCCTTTTCTCCATATTTAAAAAATTCTAGTTTCTTTCAAAGCTCAGTTCAAGTGCCATAACTTTTAGTTTCTAATGCCCTCCCCTAAAAAAATTACCATGCGTCTATTTCATATCCACATATACAAAACACTGTACATATTATCATCTCAATTACATTGGAAACAACTTGAGGGTATAGACTGTCTAACTTTTGTTTTTAGATTCCCCATACATAGTACAATGTTGTGTATAATATGTGCTTTAAAATTGTTTATTATTTGATTTGCAAATAGTCCACTGCTCTAGTTATGTGGACAACACTAAAAGCTGAGGCATTAAGGAGCAAGATGAGTGGACCATTTGTCCTTAGCAAAAGGTTTTTTCATAGACTTAGAATGGACAGCAGATGCTCCTGCTCTGCAGTGATTTACTAGGGAGGATGCACCTCCCCAGGCATCCCCCTTCCTTTCTGGCACAAAACAGAATGTGCCTGATGAAGCATTGCCAGCTATGTCAACTAGAGTGTGGGAATTCCAAAACGGTCACTAGGATTTCAGTCTAGGAATGTGCTGGGAGAAGCTTTCCACTCAGGAGAATCACCCAAGTTCTCAGCCTCCTTACCCTGCCTCCATGATAGCAAATAGATTATCAGTGAAATTTGCCCTTTTAAAAGTGTGGCAAAGTTATGGAAGCCCCTGAGGATTGACTTGGTCCAAAGGTTCTGGGCATCCCATTAAATACTGCCTTCCTTTTTAGAGTGCAATGGGAAATGTCAAACCTGAAAGAGTGAGTTTCATCCTCTGCTCTGTTCAACAAGTCTGCCTTTTCTGGATGAATGGGCATAAAGAGCTTTCTCAGGATGCGTGAAATAGCCACATTCTGAACTCTGAGGATATCTCATATCAAAAGAGAGCAAAAAGCACTCAGGCTGGTTTCTATCTCATTTGTATACTTGGCATGCATCCCCTTCTGCAGTGTATTTGTGCCCATTGGCATTGCTGTCTGTGTTTGGTATCATATACTTCTGTGAGACTGTGAGCTCCATGAGGGCAAGGACTTTGTAGTTCTCCCTGTACCTAGCCCAGGGTTACAAACACTCTAGGTGCTTATTAAATTTTGTGACTGTCATTGCAAAGAAATTGCTGTGAGCTATTGTTAATATTATGAAATTGTTTAAATGAGGATAGCGCCCAGATGTTAGGTTTGTGTTTTATTCAATTATGTCAGATGGAGCTTGACTCAAATAATTGTCAATATTTTTATAGAAATATGCTTTTTACCTCCCTGGATGGCTTAGGAAATGGCCTGCCTTGGGGCAGAACAATGTTCCTGTGACACCTTTGGTCAATGCCAATCTTTAGCTAATGGCTTCTGGATTGACAGAACCAAAAAGGATCATTGCCACTGGCCCCATTACTGTGTGGATGGGCCACCCAAACAAGTCTGACTCATTCTGAGACAGAATCGTTTTTGCTGCTATTTGTCAAGAGAAAGACGGGGTTCCTTCAACTGAATCATTTTTAAACTGTGGTCATGAAAACTCATGTTATGGTGCTGACACATTACTTTTTTGATAGGGATTTTGTCAGCAAAGAAAATTTTGTAGTTATCAAGTAAGATTGCATATAGTCTAATGTAACCGAAGAAAATCCATTAAAAAGTGTTTGGTTTTGTTGGCAAGGAACTTACTTTTTACTTTTTGTGTTTAGAACATTTCCACACATGGTGGTAATTTGATTTAACTCACTAGTTAAAATGAGGAGTTGATTTAAATTCTTCCTAGTGGACTAAAAAACATTTGCTTGGGAGTTAAGAAATCTGGGTTCTACTCCAAGATTTAACATGAAGGTTCTATGTATCCTTGGGTAAATAACTGAATCGCATTGGGGATCAATTATATCATCTGTAAACTAAGAGGGGGAAAAGACTGAATGATCTCTATTCAGTTTGATTCAACAAACACTTGTTAAACCCCTAATATGTGTCAGGCTTTGGGTTAGAAGTCAAGTAATATGAAGACAAAATGAGATAATCCCTCTCCTAAAGGAGCTTACATTCTAGTGACCAGATACTATATATATATACATATATAGAAATAAGTATAATATAATTAAAGAAAAGAGAGACAGAGAGACAGAACGAGAGAGGAGAGAGAGACAGAGAGGCAAAGTCAAAGAGAGACAGAAAATGAGATAAGGAGAATTAGAGAAGACTTCATGGAGGGTGGGGAAGAAACATGGCATTGGAGCTGAATCTTGAAGAAAAATAAAGACCCTAGAGACATAAATAAGGAAGGATTCCAAGCATGGAGGACATCTTGTAGAAGTACATGAAGGTGAGATATGAGCATTAACTTTGGAGAATGACTAGAGTCCCGTTTGCCTGGAAAATGAAAGGGACTGATATGAAATAAGGCTTTAAAATCAGGCTGGAGCTAGACAGTAGGGGGTCTTAACTGGCAGGTGGAAGAGTTTTTATTTCATCTTAGAAGCAATAAAGAGTGACTGGAAATGCCCGAGCACAGTCGCTGTATCTGATAGTTGGGTGGAAGGTGAATTGAAGAAGGGAAAGGGTGAAAGCAGGGTGACCAACTAGGAAGCCGCAATAGATGAGGATAGAAAGGAGAAGTGCCCATTCTAGAGTAATGGTTCTATGAGGAGAAAGTAGGAGTGTGATAGTTAAAGGAATTGTTGAGGATTCCACAAGAGGCAAATGCAAAAGATGTAGAAGTAGTATTGACATGACTAGCACTGATGGAATATGGGAGAATTGAGAGAATACAAACCTAAAAAAAAGCATTTAGAGGACAGAAATAGGAAGTTTGAAGAAAGGCAAAATTCAGAGAGAAAAAATGATCATTTCCATTATGGATATGTTGCCTTTGAGATACCTAAGGGACATGCATGTGGAGGTAACCAGCAGACAGCTGATAATAAGAGACTGACCAGAATGACTCGAGGGAAAGGTTTAGGATAGTCTTTGTTAAGGAGTAGTGAAGGAGGGAAAATTCAAAAGTCAATCTAGAAAAAACACTTATTTCAATTAAGTCATGAGAACTCAATCGCAATATGATAGTATTAGTTTTCAGAGGACCTAGGTAAAAGTTCCTTTAAAATTCTATGATTCTACTATTGTGCTATAAGAAATGAAGAAGGTGACAATTTCAAAGAAACGTGGGAGGACTTGTATGAACTGATGCTGAGTGAAATAAGCAGAACCAGGAGAACAAGTTCTATAATAACAACAGTATTGTAAAAACCAAAAAACTTTGAAAGATTTAGGGACCCTGATCAACATGATGACCTATTACAGTTCCAGAGGATTCATGATAAAGAATGCTTCTCACTTCTTGACAGAGAGATAATAAACTCTATGGTTCAGAGTAAGACTTTTTTTTTTTTTATATGACCAATTTGGAAATTAGTTTTGCTTGTCCATTGGGAGAGAGAGAAAATCCAGAGACTTTTGGAAGGAAAGCCTGGTGGAGCTGCAAGGATTCCATCAACAGCATGGGATGGGCATAGGGAGAAGGTTTGGAACTCTGAAAGGAAAAAACCATGAGAGAGTCAATTGACTCTGCTCTTGACTGAGACCTGCTAGGGAGAAGGTCCATTCTTTGACTGGATCCAGATCCCAGGAACCTTTCTCTTCCTGAAACCTGATCCCAATCCTCCCAGATCAACAAGTGGGCAAAGACCTAAAGAAGAAAGTAGTTCACAAGAAGACCTGTCACAATTTCCTTGTACCTTGAACTTAAGACACCTGCTGTGCTGTGCCAAAAGCCAGGGTTCACTGCTCTGAACCCCTCAGGGGCTCAGGCCACTAAACTTGAGTGGCCTAACTTTGGGAGAAGGGTTCATCTAGATAGGGATCCTTTCCTCTCTCTTTCCTTTTAACCCCAATCCACCATCCATTTCAACCTTGCCCTTGAATTTTATTTCATAGAATAAACCTGGTTATCAAAACCCTTTAACTGACTCAAAGTCTCAGTGAAGGGCAGTCACAGCCGAGGGGAGAGAGAAGTGACCTCTCTCTCTCTCCCTAGAAGGAAGAAGTTTATAATTTAGGAAGAGCCTGGCAATAGAGAGAGAAAAGGCAGACACACTGAGGGGCCATAACCAGAGAGGACTGAAGGGGGAAAACAGACTCACCCTCCTTCTATCTCTGGACTTAACTATAACATCATCTCCTCCTCCTTTGTCCTTGCCTTGAGGGAAGGAAGACTCCATTCTCTCCCTCTCTTCTTTCTCAACACAACCCCATTATTACACCATGCACATTTTTTTTTTACAAAAGTTTTGCTTTTCTTTTTTCCAATGGAGATGGAGAGTAAGTGGAAGGAAAAATAATTTTTTCATTGAAAAATAAAATGAAATTGTGCTGCTATTAATAACAGCAACACCACACAATTCCAGGCATTGTGCTAAGTGCTTTTCAATTATTATCTCATTTGAGTCTCACAACAACCTTGGGAGATAAGTGCTATTATTACCCCCATTTTACAAATGAGGAAATTGAGACAAACAAGAGGTTATATAATTTGCCCAGAATCACATAGCTATTAAATGATGGAGACTGGATTCAAATTCAGGTGTTCTTGACTCCAGGTTCAGTGTTCTATCCACTTGGCCACCCAGCCACCATGATATGGAAAGCACTCACCGTAGTTGACATCAGCAGACTGGTACATCATGGGCACTCTGAGGATGAGACCTTCCATGCTAGTAAAGGACAACACTTGGGTGTCTGTGAAGGAGAATCTCTTGTGCCAAATGCTCTGGAAAGACATGGTGCTCACTAGGGCAATCTGAGCAAGTGCTGAATAGATCCTTTCCAAGGAGACATTTCCAGATTTCTCATCTGCACAGAGGAAGAACCATAAGGAGGACAGGCATTAGGAAATGAAAGCAAACAGACTGCATTTATGCATTGGAATCTTGCATGCGTATTTGGGCTTTGGGGAATTCCAAAGGAGATCAGTGGGGAAAGATCTGTAACCTTCTAAGTACTGGCTAAGCTAACAAATCATTATATGCTCCTAATTCAATATGGATACTGGCTAGGAGAAAAGTGTAGTAGAACAGAGAGCTGTCTTGGATTCAAGTTCTGCCTCTGACACATACTGGTTTGGTATTAATTCTACTATCTAGTCTAGGCAATTTTCTAAGATTCTAAGTCAAAGAGAAGGTCTTGGCATACAGTTATAGAAGGATTTTCCTTATCCCACAGTTCCCCATACTCGTGAAAAGGGCAGCTAGGCAGTCCAGTAGATAAAGTAGAACTGGACCTGGAATCAGGAAGACCTGAGTTCAAATTTGGATATAGATACTTACTAACTGTGTGACCCTGGGCAAGTCATTTAATCCTACTTGATTCAATTCCCTCATCTGTAAAAGGAGTGGAGAAAGAAATGGCAAACCACTCCAATAGCTTTACCAGGAAATCCCCAATGGTGTCATGAAGAGTCAGACATGATTGAAACAACTGATATAAGTGAAATCAGAGGTCTGTCTAGTCCTTATTCTTATCCCAATAACTAGAGTTTATTTTTTTTTCTCTATATTTCTTTTAAAAAGTCTAGAGAAGGGGCAGCTAGATATCTTGGTGGATTGAGACCAGGCCTAGAAACAGGAGGTCCTGGGTTCAAAATCTGACCTCAGATGCTTTCTAGCTGTGTGACCCTGAGCAAGTCACTTAATTCCCATTGCCTAGCCCTTACCACTCTTCTGCTTTGGAATTAATACTTGGTATTGATTTCAAGATGGAAGGTAAGGGTTTAAAAAAATTATCTAGGTACACTGGGTTAAAAAAAAATGTAATGTTTCTAGGGCCAGTTCTACGTATAGGTACAAGTAACCACCTAGATGGCCTTGTTTGTGGGGTGCTGCCAAGCTCTACTGGCCAACAAAAATCTCCCTAAGAGCAGTTAGGTGTCTACAGAGCCAGGCGGAGATAGTAGGTCTTGGGTTCAAATGTGGCCTCAGATACTTTTTAGCTATAAGACCCTGATCAAATCATTTAACCTCCATGGCCTAGCCCTTACCGTTCTTCTGCCTTGGAACCCATACTTGGATTCTGAGACCCCTAACTAAAAGTCATAGGAAAAAAATGGTCTTGCTTTGGCTACTGTGCTGGGGAACAAGACACTGAAGAGAGTAGCCAGGTAATCGGTGCTGTTTCCAGCTAAGAGATGATACATATACAGGCATTAAATCCTACCTGGCCCTTTGAGAAGCCTTTTATTACTACTTTTATAATATAACATATTTACATTAAACATAGTATTTCTAATAACTCTTATTAAATAAAATAAAATTGGTTTACATATATATAAATATATATATATATATATTTTTTACCTGCAACAAACCTATTGATCTGAGCCGTTGTCCTGTGAGGTCCACTGAAGTTACTTGTTGACAGGCTGCTGTTGGCCCACAGGGAGATGTGCTCAGTGAAACGAGAGGAGAGATGAGTTCCCGTTTGTACAAAAAAGGTACACATCAGCTGAATGGTGGTCCCTGGGCTGGAAGGGCTAGCTGCTGCCTGAGCAGTGCGCAGGAAATCATGCACCCGTCTGTCTGTTGGAGGAGGGAGGGGGGAAGGGGCCATCCATGAATGAAGGGGCTCGGCAGAAAAAAGGGAGATCCTGGCTATAACATGCAGATACCTGGGCTAGGGAGTTGTAACAGGACTCAGCATTCTCCACCTTTGTTTCTAAGATCTACTGCATCCTGTTCATTTGAAGAAAAGTCAATGCAACTTTTTAAAAAATCTAGCCAATAATTTCATTAATATAGGAACTTCTAGAGTGGAAACGAGCTCTACAGAGTGCCTCTAATTTGTAGTCTTCCAAAAGTGCTCATGGCTTAAAGCACTTACTCATAATATAGACCAGAAGGTGATAGAGTCAGGACTTAAAGCCAGATATTCCTCCAAAGGCCAGGCCTCTTATTGACTCTGCTACCTTGCTTCAATAATGAGATTCTATGTCTTTCTCCTTCCTTCCTTCCTTCCTTCCTTCCTTCCTTCCTTCCTTCCTTCCTTCCTTCCTTCCTTCCTTCCTTCCTTCCTTCCTTCCTTCCTTCCTTCCTTCCTTCCTTCCTTCCTTCCTTCCTTCCTTCCTCCCTCCCTCCCTTCCTCCCTTCCTCCTTTCCTCCCTCCTTTCCTCCCTCCTTTCCTCCCTCCCTTCCTCCCTCCCTCCCTCCCTCCTTTCCTCCCTCCCTTCCTCCCTTCCTTCCTTCCTTCCTTCCTTCCTTCCTTCCTTCCTTCCTTCCTTCCTTCCTTCCTTCCTTCCTTCCTTCCTTCCTTCCTTCCTTCCTTCCTTCCTTCCTTCCTTCCTTCCTTCCTTCCTTTCTTTCTTCCTTTCTTCCTTCCTTTCTTCCTTCCTTTCTTTCTTTCTTTCTTTCTTTCTTTCTTTCTTTCTTTCTTTCTTTCTTTCTTTCTTTCTTTCTTTCTTTCTTTCTTTCTTTCTTTCTTTCTTTCTTTCTTTCTTTCTTTCTTTCTTTCTTTCTTTCTTTCTTTCTTTCTTTCTTTCTTTCTTTCTTTCTTTCTTCAGAAGATCATCAAGAGCTAGGCAATTAAGGTTAAGTGACTTGTTCAGAGTCTCGGCTAGTAAGTATCTGAGGGCAGATTTGAAACTAGGTCTTCCCAACTCCATGCCTAATTTGGGTCTCACTTTGAAAAATAATCTCCTTGGAACAAAATCAGTCAAGAAATTAGCATGAACCAAGAAAACAAAAATAAAGAAATCAGACTGTGGTCAAGTTAGCCAGAAAAATTATCTATAATTATGTGACTGTCCTCCTCAGATTACCCCATTCTGCATGTCAAAAGTATACTAGTGGTGGGCAGCTAGGTAGCACAGTGGATAGAGCTCCAAGCCTGGAGGCAGGAGGATCTGGTTTGAAATCTGGCCTTGAACACTACCCAGCTGTGTGACCCTGGGCAAATCAATTGTCTAGCCCTCACTGCTTTTCTGCCTTAGAACATATAGTACTCATTCTAAGACAGAAGGTAAGGGTTTTCGAAAAAGGAGGTATACTGGTGGCAAGTATGGGCAAAGCTGATGGAAATTTTAGGGTGAATGGTAGGGTGGGAGATGGTGACTTTTTCCAAATTCAAGATATTCTCAAAAATATTCTGAATAATATAAATAATCCTGATGGACAGGTGGCTGAGATGCTCATTTGGTATATCTTTACATATTCCATTGGAGTGTAAACTTAATTCAGATTATTTCAAGATATAAGTCCACTGGCATTTGGATGCCCCCAATTTCCCAATTAAAATCTCCAGTTTTAGAAGTGCCAGAAAAAAGGGAGAAAGCCTTTAGTTCTAATTAGACACAGTGCATGTTATTAATATCAATAATAGCTTGGGAAAATACTGAGAAAATAAGGATTTAAAAAAGTCAATAGTTTCTATTTTCCTGCATCTTGAAATTTCATAGTTTTTAGTTAGTAATACTTATACAGAGTGAAATTGCAAGCTTTAGTAGCTTACAACTGGGCTGACTTTTGGAACACTTCATGGAAGATGGCATCCTTATTTCCAAAATCAATATTGCACTCTTCTTGCCATGTTTATTCAGGAGACGTGATCAGCTTAATTCTCTCATAAGCACCCTGTGGAGTGTGGAGTGTGGAGTGGTTGCAATACCTTGCCAGCACATCACAGACAAGCTAAGCCTCCAATCCTGTAGCCAGTCTTCACAATCTCAGCTTCCTCATTTATGAAATAGGAGTGTGGGACTCAGCAGCCTCTAAGGTTTATTGCAACTGTAAAGTTCTCACCCTGTGTCTCTTTCTGATTATTTACCAGACAGTCAACAATTGTTGAGTCTAAAAGTGATGCATAAATTGGTCCAAAGCAAATTTCAGGCAGGAAATTCAGGATAGAATTTGTAAAATGTTTATCGCAGTACCTGACACAGAGTAGGGACTTTAAAAATGCCTTTTCTCTTCCCCTTTCTTCAATGTCTGTCTTCCCACTAAGAAATTCCCTCAGCATCCTTGTTTATTTTCACCAATTAATTCTTTCCCAACAGTATTTTTGGTGGGAGTATAGATATGAGCTAATGTTGTATTCATACAGCCAGATGTTTCTCTGTTCTTCTTTGGAGATAGAGATGACTGTATGACATAAGAAGGAGGATGGGGCGATTTTCTTCTGTATTGGGGAAAATGCAAAGCTGGTACCTCCTTCACATTAAAGGGAGCCTACAGTCCAAAATCTCCCAGTGCTTTGAGGTCCTTCAAAGTAAGTAATACATGGAAGATGTCCATATAATAGGTGAAACCATTGCGGTATACTACTGCCATATTGCGTAGGAAGCAATGGGAGCAGACAGTTATATTAATGTTATTTGCCAGGTTTGTGGTTGAGCTGAAAAGGCTCATCATCAGTCAGTGGCTGATGGAGAAATAGAGGGCAAGTATGTGTCTGCCCAGAAGATGAGTGACATAGCAGCTGGATTAATGACCCAAAGGCTGGGCCAGAATAGCAATTTTAGACAATCACAATTTAACAAATCATAGTAAGGCAAATGAAGGGTTCTGTCTGAGTGTGTGTGTGGGGGGAATCTCTGGAACTTGGAACTTTGGGAAATTGAGACTTCTATGAGGCTAGGCTAAGAAATAATATATTTTCCTTATCCAAATTCACAGATCCCCTGAAATCTTTGTATGGACCCCTTGGGGAAGAGGTTCCTACTGATGTCTGGTTAGGGTTAGCTGTATTAGCTATGCCGCTCTGGGATGCTGCTGTCTGCCTAAAGATTCATACTATGTTTATGTGAGTGACCCTCAAGAGATCTGGTTTCCATGCTGACAGGAAGCCAAGAATAAAAGAATTCCAATTTGCATTTGGATAGATCTTTTTAATAATAATGGTAACAGCTTAGATTTATATAGCACTCCCTAACAAAACACTTCACATATATATTGTCTCATTTGATAACAACCAGAAGTTACCAAAGGCCAACAACTGTTAATCCTAAAGTAATGCATAAATTGGTTCAAAAAACCCCATGAAGTGGGTATTATTATTATTATCCCCATTTTCCAGATGAGGAAAGTGAGGTCCAAGTTAAGAGAAGTTAAGTGATTTTGCCCAGGAGCTATCCACTGCACCATCCAAGTGCCCTAATTAAAGAATAAGATTTTCTGGAGACTGGCCTATGACTAGCTGCCATGTGTTCTTTTGGTCCTTATTGACTTTTTCAACAAATAATGGATTAGCACAAAAGCCAGAGGAGCTTAGCATTAAGGAAGCATAAACATGATTCTAGATTAAGCGGTCGGTGGTTGGGACTGTACTGGGGAAAACCAAGGTCCAGGCAGCTTTGTATCATTTGAGAATCCTCTTGGAGTGCTGAAATGTGACCTCAAAGGCCAATGTCTTCTGCTCCCTGCCAGATTTAAGAAGCAACAAGGGGAAACAATTTCCTTCTTTTCTTGGGGGATAAGAGAGAAAAGGTAATGGAGAAAATGATGTAAATAAATATAGTAATGCCTCAGGCAGTACTTGCCATGAACTGTATACCCCAAGGCCCTTTCAAGTTGCAAGCAGGTGTTTCCTCGGGCTCCAAACTGCAGTATCTCCAGAGGGATAGACACGCTGGCTGGAGAGATGACCAAGTTCGTCCTGTTTCCACTTCCTGTCAAGCTCTGGTAGAGGCGAACTGCAAATTCGGTCTTTAACTCTTTCAGTTTCTGCCCGAGGTCACCATGTCCTCCCAGGAGACAGTCAGAAGGAAGAAGGAAGAGGATGAAGGTGAAAGGCAGCATGGCGGCTGAGACTGCTGGCTCTGTCCACTAGGAAAGACCATCTGCAATATAGAGGGATGAGCCCTTGGTGGTGCATGATGGTGGAACAAAGAGATAAAGAGATTCATGAGAGACAACAAATAGCACATGCAGAAATAAATGTGAGGAGTGCCTCAAGATCCTTTGTTCATTTGTGTGGGTTGTGTCCCACACTTTATGACTTGGCAAAAATACTTGAATGGTTTTGCTATTTCCTTCTCCTGTTCATTTTACAGATGAGGAAACTAGGGCAGTCAGAGTTAAGTGACTTGTCCAGGGTC
The DNA here is from genome assembly GCF_027887165.1 of Monodelphis domestica. Lineage (NCBI taxonomy): Eukaryota > Metazoa > Chordata > Mammalia > Didelphimorphia > Didelphidae > Monodelphis > Monodelphis domestica. The sequence continues at coordinate 317,304,488 of NC_077230.1, forward strand.
ACACAGATAGGAAGTATCTGAGGTCAGTTTTGAACCCAGGTCTTCCTGACTTCAGGTCTGTCACTCTATCTACTATGCCACCTAGTTGCCCACCTCAGGATCCTACTGAATGGGTATCCTTTGACTGACCCCTTCTGCTTTTCTTCCCCCCACTACTTTTCATATGATTCTTTTACTCCATACTTAGACCTTCACTTATAATACATTTATTCACACCATTATTGTCCTATTTACATATAGTAACAATAGTTGGTATTTATATAGCACTTTAAGGTTTAAATTATATAATATTTATTCACACCATTCTTATGCCTATTTTCCATATAATAATTATAGCTAGCATTTATATAACACTTTAAGACTTGCTAAGCATTTCTCAAATATTATTTCATCTTATCCTCATAACACCCTGAGATGGACGTGCTATTATTATCATTATCTCCATTTTACAGATGAGGGAACTGCATCAGCAGAGGTTAAATGACTTGCCCAATGTTACATTACTTTTAAGTATTTGAGGCTGTATTTGAACTCAGGTCATCCTGACTTCCGTCCAACATCTAGAGCCACCCAGGTAGCACAGTATATACAGTGCCAGACCTGGAGTCAAGAAGACCATAGGTCAAATAATTGACTAGCTAGTGACCCTGAACAAGCCACTTGTCTGCCTCAGTTTCCTTGTCTGTAAATGAGCTGAAGAAAGAAATGGCAAACCACTGCAATATCTTTGTCAAGAAAACCCCAAATGGAATCTCAAAGAGTCAGACATTATTGAATAACAACAAAAAAGCGATCAAAGGTTAAGTGATTTTTCTGAAGTTATAGAATTAGTGAACAGAAGAGGCAAAACTGAAACCTAGAATTTCTGACCCCAAATCCTGGGCTTTAAAAAAAAAACAAAAAACTATAACAAACAGTTTTTCTTCAGTGAAACGAAAAGCATGACAAACCCAATCTATATAAAATGGCCAAGAACAGATCTCCCCATGTTATTTCTTTAACCTCCATTGGCAAATGTCCCAAGGAGTCTTCAGATGCACAGCCACTTGGCACCACGGCATCTGCTGTTTGTGCTCAGCAACTTCCCTTTCCTGGCAGTGCAACTCAAATACCAGGTGGAGCACCTTGATTCTGGGATGGTATTAGACCCACTTGGGTCTTTTGGGAGACTAGGAAACCAATGGCCCTTTGGCCTCAGGGTCTCTCAGGAATTCCCCAAGCATGACCTTGTCAGAATTGGGGTTTTATTAGCCTACCCTCCTCCCTGCCTTTCCTTAGGTCCATCTTGAGTCTCTTCCCCTTATCTAAAGGGATAGCATCATTCATTCCCATTGCCTGTACTCACCTACTGCTGGGTTTGGGTGCTGTGCTCCTGTGGGTCTTCAGTGTTGCTTCCTTTTTAAAAGTGGAGCTGGGTCTGCTCTGAGTCACAAGATTGCCTAGGAAGGGAGTGTCAGTCGCTGCAGCCTCTGCTGGTGATGTCGGTGCCACTCTGCCCAAATTCCTGAAGGCTGGAAGTTCTGCAGAGATCCAAGCAGAGGGACATGGCTTCGGTTGGTAAAGCCAAGAGCAGGAACCAAAAGGTACATCCGGGGATGGAGGCGACAACTCCTGTCCAAGCCCTGCTCAAGCCTTCTTAGACTTATGACCCAATTGTACCCGGTAAGGAACCCCCTATCTCTCTGTTTTTTTTTTTTTCATGAATTCCATTGATTCCTGTCACCACGGTTTCTGGGTACCAGGCACCTAATGATCCCCCCCCCCAACTTCTATCCCCAGGCTAGGGAAGAGAATACATCATTCAACTGTGTGACATGGAAGTGAGGATAAATTAAAGTCTCTTACTTTCTTAGGATTAAACTTTTACTCCTTTACATCATTCAAGTAAAAAGAGAAAATATATCCGAGTAGCCAAAGATAGGGACTAATTTGCTTTTGTAAAAAGACTTTTAAAGGCACATACTTCCTGCTTTCTAACTGGTGCTAACCCCCTAGGTATTCTTATAGGTCTTGGGATTACCAGCATGGTGGAATGTGTTAGATTTGGACCTGGGTTCAAATCCTATGAGATATTGGACAAGTCATAGAACTTTTCTGGGCTTTAGCTTCCCTGTCCATAAAAGAATTAGATGATCTCCGAGGTTCCTTCTAGTTCTATACCATTGAGTAACATTTCTATGGTAAACATTACCAAATAAAGTCTTCATTTATATATATATGTAAGTGTATTGTGAGTCCTGAAATACACAGACCATGACATTGTCTACCTTAGTCTGTAAACTCTTGGAGTATGTTTAACTTACTCCATCTAAAAGGCAACACAAAGCGAGCACAGGCCTTTAATGATTGTTTTCATTGTTGATGATGATAGTCTTGGTGAGTAATAACTTTTAAAAAACACTTAGAGGGCCCACTGGGATGCTACTGAGATGGAAATGAAGGAGACAGCATAGAATCTCCAAGATTCCAAAGTAAGTGCATTTCCTAAATGTTAGAAATCTAAAAAATATCAAAAGGTGTTTTGTGCCATGGAGTTGGTTGTCATCCTTCTTACTAGAAGAGTACCAAAATGACATCACGGGTGATGTCTTTTGACTTGTGCATTCATTGACTTTAAGTGAGATAGAGTTGTGCCAAGTCATCAGACTCACTCTTTCTTCTGGAGTCATCCAGGTCCAGTGGCAAGACAAAAGTCAGGACACTTAGTGATGGCTCAGGATGTAGTGGGTGATTTTGGCTTCTTCCATGTCTGACCAAGCTCTGAGAACTATTGGTTACCCTCAACTTGGTTTAGTCAGCTTGCCGAGATGGTTTACTAACATGGTGGCCACTGTGCATGCTACAGCTTCTTGTAGCCGTAGGTGAGAGCTGGATGCCAGGTAGATAACAAATCAGGAAAGCAGCCCTGAAAAGAGCTTGGCAAGTCCTTACACCAGAGGTGGTAGTTCTCCCCATCCACACTGTATGCCCTGTAGACTAATCCTAGCTAAATGTACAAAAAGATATAAGATTTTTTTAAAATTATGAAATAAAGTTGAAAAATTTAAATACTTGGAGGTCCATTTGTGTTCCTTACTCCCAGCTCACTCTGTGCTCTTGAGACTTGTGACTCAGGGCATAGCTATAGAAACTCCTCCATTTCATATTCATTTATGTCTAGTAATTCTGTATTGAAAACTCTGATTTATAAGTTAAATGCATTTCTGATTTCTTATTTTAAAAGCAATTCCATTCCAGCTCTAAATTTATGATTCTATATTGTTCTCAGCTCTTTAGTCTGTATTAGTTCAAATAAGACCTCATATTTTTTCTATATTCCTCATATTCATTGTTACTTATGATAAAATAATTTTATCATACATTGCATTAATTGAGGAGACTTTGGTGATAACTAGAGTGTTGAACTTGGAATGAAGAAATGAACAACTAAAGCATTTATTAAGGGTTTTTTATGTGCAAAGCACTAGGTTAAGTGCTAAAGACACAAAAATGAAAGTAAATCAATCCCTGCTATCAAGGAGCTCAGGTTCTAACTGAAGAGATTACCTATATGGTAAGTTTCCACTGCTTCCCAAATGCAGAGATGCTATGCTTATTAGGGTGCAGCAAGGCAGGTAGTAAGGAATCATATCTGTTTCTGATTTGATTCTTTTGACAGTGCTAGAGACTTTGGTGTAAGAGCTTTTCTTTCCAACTCTTCAGTAGCCACAGCTGTAGCACAGTTAATGGAGAACTGGACCCAGAGTTAGAAAGATACTTATTGGCTATGTGACCCTTGGTAAGTCACTTAATCTCTGTCTTATTTTCCTCATCTGAAAAATGGGGATAATAATATCACCTGCCTCTCAGGTGTTTTGGAAAGATCAAAAGAGAAAACACTTGTAAAGTACTTTGAAAACTTAATGTTCCATATAAATGCTAGCCATTTTAATTATTATTATTTTTATTTATTGTTATATCTTTGTCATCCTTCAAGCCATGTACTCTTTTTTAAATAGAACTTTCAGGACCATGGTGTCAAGTCTAAATGTAGTGGTTGAACTGACCCTGGTGACAAGACTAGATCATTATAGAAACTGGGACAAATCTGTTCCACTTTCTCTCTATTTGTTGTTTTTCCTTTCTGTTTCAGCTATAGATTCTCTTGGGATTTTTTCCCTTAGTTTGGACTCATGCCAAGTTTTCTGAAGACCATTTTAATTGAATTTGCAATTTCTCACAGCTTCATTCCTTTAGGCATAAACTAATTGTGTCAGGCCCAGGGACCTGTAAAGAGTGAATGTGGACAGTATAAACATTCATTTTTATTTCAATTGGAATATTATTACTACATAATTATTTCCTCTTAATTGTGTTGGGCATTGTTCAAAAGAAGCTTAACAGGTTCAGTCTTCTGCCTTATAGGAATTTATTACTGAGAACAAACATTGACAACATCCCATTATTAAAGTTATAGCTCCCCATCATTCCTTTTTGTTAACAATCAGCAAAATATAAATGTGGACAAAAGTGTGTGCTATTGATCCCAATCATTCTATTAGAGCATTTTTTGTCTTTTTTGTGGAAACGTGCTTTTGTATTGGAGGGAGATTCTTTGGGTATTGTTTGTAAAGTGTCCATGCCAAAAGAAAAGGAATTTCTTTTAAAAGTATTAAAAAAGATGAAACTAATAGGATGTTGCAGGATAAATTGGGAAGACAACAACTAGGAGGAACTTTTGGTAAAATATAGAATTATCTTAGTTCAGGGGTCAGCTGGGTAGCTCAGTGGATTGAGAGCCAGGCCTAAAGATGGGAGGTCCTAGGTTCAAATCTGGCCTCAGACACTTCTCAGCTGTGTGACCCTGGGCAAGTCACTTGACCCCCATTGCCTAGCCCTTACCACTCTTCTGCCTTACTCCAAGATGGAAGGTAAAGGTTTAAAAAAAAAAAAGAATTATCTTAATTCACTCATTCTACAGTAAGAGAAACTGAAGTCTACAGGGATTTAGCCACTTGCTTGGGTTACATAGCTGTAAGCTTCAACTTATTTTTTAAACTTTATTATTTTAAAAAATTATTTAGTTTTTTTTCAGTTACATATAGAAATGATTTTTGACAATTGTTTCTGACATTTTAGGATTCACATTTTCTCCCTTTCTCCCCCTTTCCAACCTTCCTTGAGGTGTTAAATGGTCTGATATGTTATACCAGTGCTTTTATACAATACATATTTCCTTATTGCTCATACTATGACAGAAGATAATTATTACACATACAATAAAGAACTCATGAAAGAAATAAAGTGGAAGATGGCATGGTTTGATCCATAGTCAGATTCTATTGACTCCTTCTTTGGCTATGGATAGCATTCTTCATCATGGGCCACGTGTGGATATCTTGGGAACTTCCTCTGCTGATAATAGTTTCATCCTTCACAGTTGATCATTGTATAAACATTTCTCTTATTGATTATATTGCTCCCTTGGTTCTGCTCACTTCATTTAGCATCAATTCACATAAGTCTTTCCAGGATTTTTTCTCCTTTTTTTGGTTAATTTATTTTTTAAATATCATGTAAAACATACTTGGTCATTGTTTTAAGAGCACACATACAAAACTAAAACCCCAATATAAAATCCGAAACATACTAATGTGAAAGAGAATATGCTTTGATCTGCATCCATCTAACTCCAACATTCCTTTCTTTGGAGGTGGATAGCATTCCCTGGCATAAGCCTTTCAAGATTGTCCCAGATGGTTGCAATGACAGAGAGAGAGAGAGAGACAGAGACAGAGACAAAGACAGAGAAAGAGACAGAGTCAAGTTTTCACAGCTGATCATCATATAATATTGCTGTTACTGTGAACAGAGTTCTCCTGGTTCTGCTTATTGCACTCTTCATTAGTTCCTGTAAGTCTTTTCAGAGTTCTCTGAAATCATCTTATCATTTCTCATAGCACAATAGTATGCCATTACCAACATATACCACAATTCATTCAACCATTCCCCAATTGATGGAGATCTCAATTGCCACCACAAAAAGACAACTATAAATATATTCATACGAACAAGTCCTTTACAAGTCTTTTCTCATTTTTATTTTTTATCTCTTTGGGATAGGCCCAGTAGTGATAGTACTGGATTGAAGGGTCTGAACAGTTTTATAGACCTTTTTGGCATAGTTCCAAATTGCCCTCCAGAATGGTTGGTTCAGTCTACAACTCCACCAGCAATGCATTAGTGTCCCAATTTTCCTACATCCCCTCTAATATTTATCCTTTTCCTTTATTGTCATATTGGCCAATCGATAGGTGTGAGATTTTCCAGGATTTTCTGAAGTTATCCTGTTCATTGTTCCTTATAGCTCAATAGTATTACATTACAACCACATACTACAACTTGTTTATCAATTCCCTAAGTGATAGACAACTTCTCAGTTTTCACTTCTTTGCCACTACAAAAAGAGCTGCTAAAATATTTTTGTGCAGGTTAAGTTCTTTCCCTTTATTTCTGTTGCCTTGTTTCCTTAACTTTAAAATGAATGATCTGAGATAATAAGATCTTTCTAAATTCTAGGATACTATTAGACTTCCATCTATTTTTCCAAGTTCATCATCCATTAATTATTTTCTTTCTTACACTTTCTGATCTAGACAAAATGACCTTTTCTCCATTACTTTCATGTGGCACTCCAGCTTCTGCTTGAGGTGGCCATCACTTATGACTGGAATGGATTTCTTTCTTATATCCATGTCATCAAACCCCTCATTTCCTCCAAAAAATAGCTCAAGCACTACTTTCTTTTTAAAATTTTATTTAATTGATTAAGATAATTTTTCCATGGTTACATGATTTATATTCTTTACCTCCCCTCCTTCCACCCCCCTCCCATAGCCAACATGCAATTCCACCAGGTTTTACATTTGTCATTGATCAAGAACTATTTTCATATTATTGATATTTGCACTAGGGTGATCATTTAGAGTCTATATTCACAGTTATATCCCCATCAACCTATGTGATCAAGCAATTGTTTTTCTTCTGGGTTTCTACTCCCACAGTTCTTTCTCTGGATGTGGATAGCATTCTTTCTCATAGATCCCTCAGAAATGTCTTGGATCATTGCATTGCTGCTAGTAGAGAAGTTTTTACATTCGATTATGCAACAGTGTATCTGTCTCTGTGTATAAGGTTCTCCTGGTTCTGCTCCTTTCACTCTGCATCAATTCTTAGAGATTGTTCCAGTTCACACAGAATTCCTCCAGTTCATTATTCCTTTTATCACAATAGTGTTCCATCACCAATAGATACCACAATTTGTTTAGCCATCCCCCAATCAAAGGACATCCCCTCATTTTCCAATTTTTTGCCACCACAAAGAGCGTGAGTATAATCAAGCACTACTTTCTATACAAAGCCTTTCTTGATCTTCCCAATTGCTATTTCTTTCCTTCTTTAACTTGTATTTATTCTGTATGTACTTATATACATTTAGGGAGTACTTTGGCTTTACTCTTTCCAAGTGAAGGCAGATACATCTCCCCTTCAGGGCTTTAGAACTATCATTGATGGATTGTAGATAGCTTTCTTTAGTGCTATTGATTTAACATTCCATTCCAATGGATTGACCCAACTGTTAACCTCCAGTGACTACTACTTTAGTTCTACTGATGCAATTAATATCAATTAATACTTATTAAGAGATAATTATATATTGAAAACAGAAATACAAACATTTATCCCACAACTTCTGATGGAACCACCATTTTCTACATGACTTCAGTCTCTGAGGGGAGTGTGGTCAGATTTAACACAAGATTATAGACCTACTAAGTTCACATCTACCCATGATATTACTGTTGGAAGATCTCTTGACTCAGCTAGGGTTGAATTGCATTCTTACAGTTGCTCTTTGAGCCTTGGGGTCTCAAACCTGCACCAGCTTGTTAACTATTGGATTTCAACCTATATATAGGCTCATCCTGTGCTATTCTCCTTCTGTCATTCTATTATCTAGCCAAACTGGTCTTTATTCTCTTTCTCAGATGTGGCATGGACTCTATTAGGCTGTCTTGTTATTTCAAAACTCACAAGGTCATAGCATCCAATCTCCTTCATATAAAATGAAAGAATAATTGCTGAAACAAAACAACAACAGAATAACAACAAAATAGAGACCTACATTCACAAGCCATATGTTGGCCTCAGATGGGGTCAGTCCCAGGCCTTTCCCATCATTGTCTCTCTTCTTCCTTTGGAATATGCCACCAAGAAGGAAGGAGTTTCCTGAAAGATATCTGGATCCTGGTAGTCTAGTAGCTTCTGAATGTCCCCAGCTCCAAAACTGAAGCTAATTGAAAAAGACTCCTCTTTTGCACTTGGCTAACAAACTTGACTCAGTTGTAGTTGTAGTTTGTCCTTCATTTTCAAAGAGGTATAAATTCTAAGACAAGAGTGGCAAGGGCTAGGCAGTTGGGGTTAAGTGACTTTTCCTAGGGCCACACAGCAGTATTTGAGGCTAGATTTGAACCTAATTCCTCCCAACTCCAGACCTGGAGTTCTATCCATTATGTTACCTAGCTGCCCCCCAAAGGACCTATTTGTACAAAAATGTTTATAACAGCTCTTTTTGTGATGGAAAAGAATTCTAAATTGAGGGGACATTAATCAATTGGGGAATAGCTGAACAAGCTATAGCATATGTTTGCTATGGAATACAAAGCAGGATAATTTCAGAAAAAAACTGGATTTACTGATGCAAAGTTAAGTGAGCAGAACCAGAAGAACATTATATACAGTAACAGCAATATTTTTTGATGAACAACTAGAAATGACCTAGTTATTCTCATAGCAGTGATCCAAGACAATCCCAGAGACTGGTGATGAAAAATGCCTTCTGCTTTCCAATAAAGAACTGTTGATGTCTAAATGCAGACAGAAACATACTATATTTATCCCCCTCCTCCTCTCCTCTCCTCTTCTTCCTGTCTCTTCCTCCTTTTCCTCCTCTTTCATTTGAGATCTCTCCCATAAAATGTCTAAATGGAAAAACTTTTACATGATTGCAAAAAAAGGAAAGAAAAGAAAAACCTAGGAAGAGTTACATGAACTGATACAGAGTGAAATGAGCAGAACCAAGAAAACACTGTATACAGTAATCGCAATATTGGAAGTATGATCAACTCTAAGAAACTTAACTGTTCTGATCAAGACAAAAGACAATTCCAAAGGACCCATTTTGAAAAATACAACCTACCTCCAGAGAAAGAACTGATGAACTCTGAATGGAGATTAAAGCACACTTTTAAAAAACTCTATTTTTATTGCTTTATTTTGTTTGTGTTTTCTTTTACAATATGGAAATAATGTTTTGCCCAATTTCACAGATATAATCAATAAAAATTGCTTGCCTCCTTCAGAAGAAACTGTAGTGGTGCAGGAAGGAGGGAAAGAATTTAGAATTCAAAAAACTTTTAAATGATCATTAAAATTGTTTATACTATATTGGATAATATTTAATGAAATGAAATTAAAAAATTAAAAATTAATATTGAGCCTCTGGCATGTAACTAGATCTCTTTTCAAAGTAATCGAGAGATTGATTACTCCTTATCTGTTTTAAAAACTATTCTGTTATATTCAGAGTAAAGTTTTAAAATGTCCAGGAAGGAAAAGATTTGGGCCCTTTACGAGTACTCTTGAGTTAGAAACAGATTTTCTCAGCAGAAAGCCATTGATAAAAATCCTCAGGAATTGAAGGATTTAGTTAAAGTGTGATATGTTAGCATTAAATACCAAAAAGCTCTCTAGCTAGCACTGAGTTTTAGAGAGTATAAAGAATTAATGAGTTAAAGAAGAGGAGAGTTAAGGTCTCTGGATCAGTAGGACAGAAGCAGAGTTTGTTTTGAAATCTTCCTCACCTCTTACAAGTGTCCTTTGGCCACAGATGCCTAGCCTTGGCTAGACATATCAGAAATGCAGGCTGTTGTTCATAAGGGGTTTAGGAAAGTGTTTGTGGATTGATAGAAACTTGTAAGGAACATGGAAAAATCTTTATGATGATTTAGGCCAGCAATGGATTGTTCCACTTGCCTGCTTTGATCACCATCAACTTCTGCAGTTGAAGTAGTAAAGAATTCTGAGGGAGATACAGGAGGCTACAATCATCAGTAGTGGCAAACAACTGCCATTAATAATGTAGCTACCATGTTCCCTCAGACTCTGATGGAGATGGGGAGTTGAGGGTGAGGAATAAGCATTTATTAAGAACCCATTGTGTGCCAAGCACTGTGCTAAGCACTTCACAAATATTATTTCATTGGAACCTCACAACAACCCAAGGAGGTAGCTAGCAGCTATTATTACCCCCATTTTATAGCTGAAGGAGTCTGACTTCTTTACCAACACCAACCACTGAACAAGTACCATTGAACAAAGCCTTGGGAAAAATAGCACTTCCCAGATTTCCTTCTATGCTGGTTCTTGCAGCCATCATTCAAGGGAGCAAACATTGTGGAAATGCAACCTAGCAACCTCTTCTGAGTCCCCCACTTCCTCAGCACCTCAGCTACTGAAGATCTGAAAAAGAAATTTCTTACCAGTCAGGTCCTTGGCAATGTCAAGTGGCTCAACATTAGCAACAAAGACAGTAATATTAATGAAAATGACATTAAAGATAAACCATGTGCTTTGACTCTGTACCCTAAGAACCATCTTGCTTTTTCATCTGATTTACAACTAGAACCTCCCATATTTGTTGTCTTTGATTAGAATATAAGATCCTTGACATTAGAGACTGTTGTGTCTCTATTTGTATCCCCAGCTCTTTGAATATAGTAAGCATTTAATAACTTTTTTCATTTCATTTTGTTCATTCATTCAATTTTGTCTTAGAACCTTAATTATAATTCATGGAATGTCAGAGTTGGAAAAAGCCTAGAATCTAGTTTGTCTTCCTCTACAATTCATCTATTTCCTCTATAGTTACCCCTCCCTTCCCCTTTCTTCCAAATAGTTACACAAACTCTGCTGAATTGAATCTCTGATTGAATCTGCCTGGTACTTACATCTATCTCATCAGTATCCTTTTCCCCTTTGATTGGACCCTCTGACCCAAAGGCAGGACCACGGGCTTCTGTTTATTGAAGGGTTTGGCTTGTCACAATCTTTTCCCCATTTCCCCCCAGCTACATTGATTTTGTACTTCTTCACCATGCCCCTGAGCCTGGTATTTGCTCCTCCTTTCTTCTTTCTGCCCCTCATTCATCCCTATTCCCCTCAGCTCCCTTTTGTGTATGGTCATCCCTCCCCCCCATTAAATTGTAAGTTCTTTGAGGGCATAAACCATTTTTCTTTCATTTGTATTTATATCCTGAGTGCTTAGCACAGTACTGGAATCCAGTATATGTTTAATAAATATTTGTTGACTGACTGCTGGTACACTTCTAGTGACAGGGACTCATTTCCCAAAGTTGCTCATATTTCTGGACAACTGTATTGAAGGAAATTCTTCCTTTTGTTAAGCTGAAATCTTCTTTTCTGTAATGTTTATTCCTTGGTCCTAGTTCTGTTTTTAGTTCTGTGAAGAACAAATCTTATCATTCTTCTACATAATAGCCCTTAAGATTTTTGAAGTAAACCATCATGTACTCACAAATTGTTGGTCTTCCTCAGGCTAAAAAATCTTAGGTCCTTTAACCTAGATAACAAAGTTTTGTGTCTTTTCGTTATTCACCATATTGGATGTCTTCTTCTACATGCATTCCATTTTCTAAATGTAAAATCTGGCGCAGACAAATGAACATAATACTCCTAGCATGATATAACCAGCAGAGAGTCCAATGGGTTTATTATGAGTCCTGTGTTGAATATATGAGCTTTGCTATAACCTGAAAATTCTGTGTCTATGGCCTCTGAGCCAAGTACTTCTTTTCTATTCATTGAGTAATCCAGCAAACAGAGAATGACTGGTCTACAGTTTAGCCCTAGGGAATCATCCATTCTGGATATTAGTGACTGTCATTTTCTTTTTTTTAAGTGTTCATCAATTTATTAATCTTTTCTAAAAAATTTCCAAGGATCAGTTTCATGCTAAAAGTCACCAGCAAAGCCAGTGCCAGTACGGGCACTGCAAACAAGCCTATAGAACCCAACTAGGACAGGCCAGACACCAGAGACTTAAAGTCTGAAAGGTTCTATGTCAGAAGGCCACGAAATGAGAAAGACTCAAAGAAATCAGAAAGGCCCAGGGAGGGGATTCTGGAGGCTCTGTGACAAGTACAATGTTTTGATAAGGACACCCAAGGCCCAGGAAGTGAAAGGTCCCTAATATCCATCCTGAGACATCACAGAACAGGAATTCATAACCCAGAGTACAGGAAGTAAAAGAATTTTTTTGAATAATGCTTCAATATGATTGCTTTCCTTTGTAATTCTATGTATTTTTAAAATTTATTTAAAAATATTATTCTGAGAAGGGCATCATAGACTTCACAAGACTGCCAAAGATGTCCATGACACAAAAGAGGCTAAGATCCTAGGGGTAGAGGCCAGCACAGAAACCCAAGGGATCCCTTATGAGACTAAGGTCAACTACTCTATCCAAAAGTACAAAGGAGTTAGAGTCTAATTCTAGTATGAAGGCCCATTTAAAAAACTAGAGTTGGAAAGCTAAGTAAATCAAAGAAAACACTGACAAGGATCAAAAATTATTATAGAACTAGAGATCCCCAATAGAGTGAGCAAATAACTCACAACTACATAAAACAGATTTTCCATGAAGTCTTAGAAAAATTAAGGAAGAGAAAAAGGGAAATAAAAGTTCTATAGAAAAGAACTATAAAGAAAATACATAGTTTAAGTTGTAAACCTCACTCAAGTAATGGATAATTTGAAAGCTATACTAGACCAAAGGGAAATTAACAATGCTATGGAATAGCAAAAAATTTTAGAACAAAATCAAAAGCCTGAAAAACAGAAGAACATGTAAAGTATATAAGATATAAAACAAGAGACCTCGAATACAGGTCAAGAAGAGATAATTTAAGAATCAGTGGACTTCCTCATAATTATAAGTAAGCAAACAAACAAACATGGACATTATATTTCAAGAAATCGTAATTATAAAGAACCTATATTTATTAGAACAAAAGGGTAAAGTGAATATCGAAAGAATCCACTGATCATTTCCTAGTAGAAAACACAGAAGGAAAAGTCCCTGGGAAGTCATACCCAAAATTCAGAGCTACCAAGATGAAGTAAAAATGCTGCAAGTATTAGAGAGAGGTAGTTCAAGTAACAGAAATCAAAGCCAAGATCACACTAGAATTGGCAGCTTCTTTTATAAATAAGAAGTGATCTTGGAATTCAATTCAAAATAGTACAAAAGACAAAAGATGTGCTTACAACCAACAATGACTTACTCTGAAGAGTAGAATATAACTCAACAGGGGAAAATGTTGGATCTTTAATGAAATAGAAGACTCCCAAGAATTCTTGGTGAAGAGATCAGGCTTGAAATGCATACATAAGAATCAAGAGAAATTTAGAAAGGTAAATTAGAGCAAATAAAGGCAGTATCCCTAAATTACTTTAATGTCTACCAGAGGTATTAAGGGATTTAAATTTTAAAAGAACCCAGAGGATCTATGGGGTGGATTTATTCTGTTCTGAGGGTATTTGAAGAGGAAAGAAAAGGGAGAATAAAAGGAATACATTCATGTTCAAAGGAGGAAGAAATGAATGAAATTTGTTATTTCTTAATAACAAGCAAATATGAGAAAAAGTATATGCAACCATTGAGGAATAAGTGAGAGAGGTAGGCATCACATGGACTTCACTCTTAAGTGACACAGGCAAAGGAGGGCACATGTACACAAAGTTTAGCATAGAAAATCATCCAATTCAATTGAGAAAAAAGGTGAGGATGGAAAGGTGCTAAGAGGAAGAATAATATTTGAGACAGAGTAACTACAGCAAAACAAACTTTATATTCTTGAAGGGAGGATGAAAAAATAGTTAAGAAATGGAAACTAAAGGAATTGGGGAATGGTTGGACAAATTGCGGTTAGGAATTTAATGGAATATTATGAGTCATAAGTAAAATTAAAAGACAGTTTCAGAGAATCCTGAGTTATTGAACTAACGCAGAGTGAAGTGAACTGAAAAAAAGAAAACAATTTATATAAGGACTGAAACATTGTAAAGGAAAAATAGCTTTGAAAGACATAAGAGTTCTTATCTCACAATGTAGCCATTTCTCTAGAGGACCTATGACCAATCATCTTATTTAACTCAAAGGAGTGATGGATGCAAACTGTAGAAAGATTTACATTTTTGGCCTCTGGACACATTTGTTTTGCTTGGCTACTCTTATTAGTTTCATGGATCCCCTCTCCCCCGACTTCTTTTTCTCGGTTTGTAATTGGAGGAGGGGTTAGCCTGATATAAAGGAGGGTAGTAGTAGTGATGCCAAAAGAAAAACAACAACAACAAAAAAATTGAAACATTTTTTAAATGCACAAAAGGAAAAAGAAGAAATTCAAAAGAGAGTTTAAACAAGTCAAAAAAAGTTTTGAAAATAATATGGGCAGGAGGCACTGGGTGGCTAAGTGGATTGAGAGCCAGGCCTAGAGATGGGAGGTCCTAGGTTCAAATCTGACCTCAAACACTTCACAGCTGTGTAACCCTGAGCAAGTCACTTAACTCCCATTGCCTAGCCCTTACCACTTTTCTGCCTTAGAACCAATACACAGTATTGATTCTAAGATGGAAGTGAAGGGTTTAAAAAAATAAATTAAATAATATGAACTATTATTATATACTTTTAAATAATAAAAAACAAGTGATAAAGAAAAGTCATGTTTTCATATTTAATCCTCTTTGTGTTCTGTTGATTAAATGGAAACATATTCTTTTTTAGAGTTTAAGTTCAGAATCTTAAAAAATGAATCATCCTTCTGATGTTTACTAGCTTAATATTACCCTAGGTAAGTTATTTAACCTTCCAGAGACTCAATTTCTTCCTCTATAGAATGAAAATAATAATACCTGAAGAATCTATCTCACAGGGTTTTTTAAAAGATCAAATGAGATACTATTTGTAATTGTTTTGTAAAATTCAAAGGGTTAAATGTGCTGATTATTATTATCAAATCTTGTGACAGAGGCTGACACATGCCAGGCTGAAGAGTGTGTGGATCTGATCACTTCAATGGGGGAGGGGCCCCAGGAGATTGGAATCTTGAGGAGCTAAAGATTCTGGCTGGTAGAGGAGTTGGTCTCTCAGTCTGGAGAAGCAGAAGAGAGAAGATTGATTAAGACTTTCTCCTGAGGGTTAACCCACTTTTTCCTGCTTGTGACTAGAAATCCTCCCCACCCCCAACATTTCCCAATTGAAAAGACTCACTGAAGAGAAAACCTGAGAAAAGGCATTTTGAATCTCTGTCAGACTTTACCTCAGTTCCTGTTGCCCTGGGTCTGAACTGTGGCCAAGGGGCCAAATCCAGGGTGAGTCAACCTGACTTTCTTTCATGGGACTCAAGCTGCCAAAGTCTGAGTTCCCCCCAAACTTGAGGAGGGAAGGGAAAAGGGTTTAGATAGAGACAGGGACCCCCTTTTTCCTGTTGTAATAAAAAAGTTTGGTCTTTCAGTATTGAGAGATAGAAAAAAAGTGGAGACCTCCCTTCTCAAATCGGGGTTCAGGGGAGACAGATGATGTAAAGGAGAAAAAGTCTGGGGATGGTAAAGGGAACAGAATCTGGAAAGAACTGATGTTTAGGGTTGGCTCAGAGAGAAGAGAGGGGGTTTGAAGATTTCCCTTCTTCTGCTTTCCCTCCTTAGCTATGGATGCTCTCCCAGATTTGCTCTTGTCCCTCATCCCCCCTCCACTACTCGAGACCAAAGGGTCTCCCCTGGATCTGTTCACTCACACTTGATTCACAGCTTGGGGAAAAGATAACTATTTTAATGTCAATTAAATCAGGGTAATAAAAAGGAATAACTGGAAGGGAAAAGAATGAGAAAGGAAAGTGAGAAAAGGGGGTCCCTATCTCTATCTAAACCCTTTTCCCTTCCCTCCTTGAGTTTGGGGGGAACTCAGACTTTGGCAACCTGAGTCCCATGAAAGAAAGTCAGGTTGACTCACCCTGGATTTGGCCCCTTGGCCACAGTTCAGACCCAGGGCAACAGGAGCTGAGGTAAAGTCTGACAGAGATTCAAAATGCCTTTTCTCAGGTTTTCTCTTCAGTGAGTCTTTTCAATTGGGAAATGTTGGGGGTGGGGAGGATTTCTAGTCACAAGCAGGAAAAAGTGGGTTAACCCTCAGGAGAAAGTCTTAATCAACCTTCTCTCTTCTGCTTCTCCAGACTGAGAGACCAACTCCTCTACCAGCCAGAATCTTTAGCTCCTCAAGATTCCAATCTCCTGGGGCCCCTCCCCCATTGAAGTGATCAGATCCACACACTCTTCAGCCTGGCACTTTTCTTGTGTTTCCAGCCTCTGTCACAAATGCTATTATTATTATCACATTTGCAAGCTTTTTCTTTACCTGGGATGTAATTTGTCTGGCTAGGAAATATGAACTCATTATTATTAGTTATTCTTTTATTATTTCTCTACTATCCTGGGCTTCAGTTCCATTTTAATTGTTTTCATTTTATTCTTTCTAGACAATGAATCAGGAAGGAAAAGCCGAGCAATAGCAGCATGATGTTAAAGGTCAAGGCCCTGGGGCCCAAGGTATGGTGTAGTTGAAAAAATTATTTGACCATCAAGAGATAAGCAAGACAGGAAAGGTCTGCCTAAGAGAATTTGCTTTTAATGAACCAACCAGAACATGGAGCATATGAAAGGGCAGGAAAGAGCAACTTAGATGTGTTTGGAATCAGAGAGGATCTGTATATGTAGGTTAGGGAGGTGGGGAATAAGATGCCCATAGTCCAGGATGAATGAGGTTCCCCTGTCTGAAACCTCTGGTAGAAGATAGTTGGGGACTTCATATAAGAGAGTTCCTTTTTCAATAGGAATAAAAATGGTTCCTGGATTAAATAAACTTCCTAAGGCTTGGCATTTCATTTTATCTAAACTTTGTATGTTCCTACTATCTCACATAGTGTTGTGTTATTTGTAGATGTTTAATTTTTTAAAGTTGAATTCAATTAAAGCATTTTTCCTTGAGCTACAGCCAGTGGATAAAGCAGGTAATGAGAATGACTGAACTGGAAGGCTGAAGGGGAAAGGCATCTGTCTAAGATCTAGACTCTAACATAACCAAATTGAGTGCTGGGGAAGTAACAACCAGGCCCAAAGAGAAATAGAATTGAGTTAATAGCTAAACCAAAACTAGGGAGAAGATTAATGGAAGGCAACCAAGAAGAGTAGATTAAATATTCTGAATCTGGTATTGAAGAGAAGGATAAAACTTTAAAAATTTTTGCAACTTGTGAAATTGTTGCCCTTCTCATTTATTTCTTTTCCATTCTTCTCTTCATATATTTTTCTTCATTCCCTTTGTTTTTCTAGCATTTACCATAGTGCTTTGTACATAGTAGGTGCTTAATATCTTTTTAGTGTTTATTGAAGTGAACATAAGTCCCGGGAATCTCAGTTAAGTTTGATCTTAAGGCCAGGAGCATCATGAGAAATGTAATCTTTTCTCCCAATTAAAAAAAGTCTGTCATCCCTGCAGATCACCCTGAATGTTCATGTGTGGTTATACATCTAGATTGTAATTTAATATAGTATATGGAACTCTTAGTATGGAAACTCCCTTCCATGTGAAGCATATCAATAACTGTTTGTAGTTTATAATCTCAGAGGGTTGCCAGGGACACTGAGGCATTAAATGATTCTCTCATGGCCACAGAGCTAGTATGTGTCAGAGGTGGAATTTCAACCCAAGTCACTCATCTCCAAGCTAAACACTATCTAATTGCAACCCTACCTCTTGGCCATTGGTACATATAAAATATGCATTGATCCATATATAGTGGAGTTATAGACAATCCATGTTCATAGATAACCTATAGTAGGTAGTCCACAATACTTTTATTTAGATTGATAAAATATACTGGTCAAATATGTATTTTTCATCATTTGTTTTCAAGAGGACCAATGGCATCACAGGGTGATGGCTCAACTTGTACATGAATTAGATTTCAGTGAGGCAGAGTTGCATAAAATCATCAGAGTCATCAAGGTCCATTATGACTGGTGATGGCCTGGGATGTGGCAGATGACTTTGGCCTCTTTGATATTTAACTAAGTTCTAAGCTCTGCACAGTGCCTATTTCAACTGCCCTCATGGTTGTTGAAACAAATTGTTCTCATCTACCCATTCTGCTGGAGGAAGTCTTCATTTTGGGGGTAGACATCCCCTTATCTCACTGACAAGCTTAAAGTCTGTCAGTTACCCTGATTTGGCCCTTGTACTGAGACTGTTTTACTAGGATGTGGCCTCTGCTCATGCTATAGCTTTTTGGAGCCACAGGTGAGAGTTGAGTGAAAGGTAGACATCAAAGGTTTGGTAAGCCCTCATACCAGAGGTGCTAGTTCTTCCTGAATGCCCCATATACCCCAAGTATATAGGTCCCTTGTAAATACATAATATCTAGCAACATAAAGCAGAGTTGAAGAGGCCACATGGAATTATACCATGAATACTATCACAAGTTGGATTTTCATAAAAAGTATATATCAAATATACCCTCCTGAATGGTACCATCTAGGCATATTCATTCCCTTTTGCTAATCATTATTTATTAAGGTGCCCACCATCTTCAAACCTTAATTGCCTTTCCAATTCTTTCTTTCATAGCCCACAGTGATTTCCTTTTTCTTGGATTTCTCAGTCAGGATATGGTCTGATGCTTTTTCTAGATGTGTTTGGAGGAGTCTGTGTAGTGTAATAAATAATAATAAGGGATTATATGCCTCCAACTGTTTCTCCTGGTAACATTCCAAATAGAACCTTCTTGTTTGACTGACAGGTCATCACTCAACTACTGCTTGTGCCTTTTTGCATGCTTCCCAATTTCTCTCTTCCACAGTAGGGGGCAAGAAGAGAGGAAGAGAAAAAGGGAGAGAGAGACAGAGAGAGACAGAGACAGAGATGGAGAGAGACAGAGAGAGAGAGAGAGAGAGAGAGAGAGAGAGAGAGAGAGAGAGAGAGAGAGAGAGAGAGAGAGAGAGAGCTCATCCTGTACTTCTTTCTACCACTCTGTCATCTTGATTCAACTGTAGACCTCTTTTCCAAACCAAAATCTAGGGCATGTATCATTATAAAGGATATTGCCTTAGTACTGTTTTGTTAATTTAGACCTTCCTTTCTTAAAAGGAGAATTTCCTCCTAAAATTCAGCATGTGTGACTGATGTAGCTATGGAGAATCCCTAATATGTTTAAGCTGATTATCTGTAGAATTTCTACAGGTCTTCCCCATGGACTGGCCAGTTTTGGAGAAAATTGTCTCAAGAGTAAAAAGGTAGATGCTATGATATGCCCAATTTGCTGCCCAATAAGATTGGTATGATCTTGGAATCAAACTAGTAACAATAATAATAATGGTGATGATGACGACAAAAGTATTTCTATATCCTTTCAAATTTACAAAATAGCTTTGCATACATCATCTCATTTGCTGCCCATACAACCCAATGAAGTAGGCAGTACTAATATTATCTCTATTTGGAAGATGAGGAAACTCAGGCTCACAGGGATTAAGTGATTTGACCAGAATCATATAAGCAAAAAGTATCAGAAGAATTTGAACCAGTCTCTCCTAACATCAAGTCCAATACTCTTTCTACAACAATGAGCTACTTTTCAAAGTATCAAAGAAAAAAGTTATAATTAACATAAGTATAAAGGGAGGAGAGACAGTTATTTGGTAATAGCTGCAGGAATTCAGGATAAAGATCACTAGTTCTACTTTGTCCCTCTGGTATTGTTTAGCAAATTACCAGGGTAATATTCAGAGACTTGGTGTAAACTACTTACCAGGGGCATAGGATCATCTATATAGAATTTTAAAGGTCATCTAGTTCAACTCTTTCATTTTAGAGATGAGGGAACAGAATCAGTCAAAAAGATTGATTTGGTCTGAGGAATTCTTGCTGTGCTGGCTAGGTGAGGCTGTGAGTCTAACTCACAAAATAGCTTAAATAACCCTTAGACTATGAACTAACTCACCAAGGAAATATTAACATTTCTCTTCTAGAAGAGGCTGCCTAGCAGCTGCAATTCAGCTAATACAGAGGGAGTTCCTATTTCATAATATTAGAAGGACAACAGTTCATGACATTTGTGCTTCATTCCTACTACTACATCAGAATTGCTGTTCCCTCCTCACCCTTTGCATGAGTACACACTTATTGCTCCTGCTCCAGAGCTGGCATTTTTTTTTTGGCTGGGTAGCACAAGGTCTGTTTGCTTTCATTATTGCACAATTTAGATTTCCCTTTTTTTGAGGAAAGATTCCAGGCATGGTAGGAAAAAATAAAAAGAAAAACCTCTAACTCAGACTGAAATAAATTTCTATAGAACAAGGCTACTGGGTTATTTGGCAGCTGATGGAAGAATCTTATGACTCTCTCTCACCTCCTCCCTTAACTTCAGTTCCAAAGTAAAATAGTTAAAGTTACTACTACAGATACTCAGAGGTTCTTTGGAAGTAGTCTCAAGGGAGGAGAGGTCAGGTTCATGACAAGGCATTTTCTTTCCATTTTCCATCAATATTTCTGCTTGATTTCCACTAAGGTGCAGGGTACCCCCTAGTGGCCCTCCTTTTCTTCTTCCTTTCAAAAATTGGCTTCTTCCATTAGAGTATAATCACCTTGAGGGCAGGAACTGTCTTTTTCTTATTTGTACCATCATTGCTTAGCATTATGCCAAGCATATAATAGGCACTTAATAAGTGTTTATTGAACTGAATTGTAAATTCCACAATTTTATATTTATCCTTTGGGCTTATTGTTCTATTAACATGCAAATATTTCTAATAGGAATGCTAAGGTCTTCTTAGACATTTGTATCTCAGTGTGAATAAAGTGAACAAACCTTTCTTGAAATTAATATGAAGAAAGATGGGGAGAACATGAGGACATGGGCTGTTGGAAGCCAGAAGATAGAGAATATTTTGTAGAGTGAAAAGGATATCAAAAGGGTTAACTAGAGAGTCATTCAAGTTAAACTTCATAACCTCTTCAATATGTTGCCTTATGCTAGGAAACTATGTTGCACCACATAGCCATATAAGCATAGTTGTATATTCTACACATAACCATGATGTATTTGTTTCTCACTGGCTATGACCAAGATATACTTACCTGACAGCATTAGGAAAAGAAATAGACTGTTGGACATTTATCTCAATCATTCATTCATTCAAGTAGCTGCTTGGCATTCAAAAACCTTCACAACCTTGGCCCTCCAACCTTTCCCCTCTAATCTCCTATGACTAGTTTCCATGGACCCTATGCTCTAGATAAATGAAGCAACTTTCTGCTTCCAGATCAATGTTCTCTTTCCTCCATGCTTTTTCTTGTACTGT
This sequence comes from Monodelphis domestica, assembly GCF_027887165.1. Classification (NCBI taxonomy): domain Eukaryota; kingdom Metazoa; phylum Chordata; class Mammalia; order Didelphimorphia; family Didelphidae; genus Monodelphis; species Monodelphis domestica. The sequence goes on from NC_077230.1 coordinate 317,326,016, forward strand.
TTTCCTGTACTTGGCAATATCCTCTCTGCTTTAATTGTGTTGATTTTCTCCCCAACTTTTAAAGCCCAACTCTCATCCCTTCTCTTCTTCGTGATCCTTTCCCCATCCTCCTTTAATAGTAATATTCTTCCCCCTCAATCTTCACAAAACACATTATTTGGTGTTCTCTACTGTATTTACCACATCACTTTCTATCATACTTCAGAATGTATACATCCCCCCTTTCCACTAGACTATAAAGAAAGCTCCATGAGGGAAGGAATTATTTTTTTACTAGACTTAGGTAAAATGGAATGATTACTGAGCTCTGACTTACTTCTATGACCTTTGACAAATTATTTATCTGTATGGCTCTCAGCCTCCTCATTTGTAAAATGAAGATATTGCATTAAGGGTTCTCTAAGATCCCTTATAGCTACTATGATAAATAAATCTCATGACCAGTGCCTACCTCCTCTTCAGCAGGTAGATGGCCCAGTGGCTGTGTGACCCTAGGCAATCATTTAACTCTGTTTACCTCAGTTTCAAATCTATAAAATGAGCTGGAATAGGAAATGGCCAACCACTCCAGTATCTTTGCCAAGAAAACCCCAAATGGGGCTACAAAGGGTCAAAGACCCTACTGAAAAACAACTAAACAACATGCATGTAGTAGGTAGTTAAAATAAATAAAAGTTTGTTCAATGAGTGGTTTTTAGACTTCCTGTGGAAAATTCAAAGCCCCAAGGTGACCCCCCTGTGCCACTGTGTTTTAAGGTATCTTCTCCCAGCTGTGAGCAGATTTGATTTTCTTTTTTAAGGCAAACCACCAATCTGAAGAAGGACATAAAGAAAATCACATCATTAGGAAGGTCAGTTTTCTGAGAAAAAAACCATAGAATGGTAATGCCCAAATACTCAAGTCTATTTTGGAATACCAGGGCACCAGCTGCTTTCTATGGTGAATGAAAAACTGGATGACTCAGCTACTTTGGATAGCACCTTTCCAGCAAGGCCTTTAAGGCATTCTTACTGGAGCACTTCCGGATTCAAGCCAAGGCTCTGATAAACTCCCTGAAACTCTCCTTTGAGTCCAGCTGGCTTCCTGAAGATTAATTCTTAGACTTTTCAGAACTGAAATGCCTGCATATGAGGCCAAAGAAACATGCAGACAAAATGTACCTAATTGTGTTAGCTTTTATTAATTAATTTCACTTTATGTACTTGAGAGTTAAGACCTCCTCAATGGGCTATGTAAATTTATGCAAAACAGCAGGTGGACCCATGAGTCCCGGCACTCCCCCTCCCACCACACCCCCTTCTTTCACAAATACAACATTGTTCTAATTCCCCATTGGACTCTTCAGTGCGATTTCTCTCAACACAGGAAACATGCTCTCCTCTGCAGGCCTGTGCAGAATATTCATTCTATCTAATTAGCGGAGACAGCTGAGGTTACACAGATGGAGGGGGAAGAATCTGAGCAGACTTGCTGAGGGAAATGGGTCTGCACGGCTAGCTAGCTGAGCTATGCCAGAAGTCCTTCCTAGGAAAGGCATTTACAAATGCAAAACTGAAATGCGAGGAGAGAATTAGCCAGAGGCATGGAAGGCAGTAGGAGAGAGGGAGGAATTGCTGGGCTATGTGTAGGAGGGATTGCTGCATAAAGCTTTTGCTACCTGAGGAAACTTAGGTTAGATGGCAGGGGCAAGCAAGAATTCTGTGGGCCTCCTTTTAGCTGGGCTTCTTAGGATAAACTGGGTGCTTAAGCCGCTTGGGCTCCTACATGGAAGCATGGCCTCCTCATCTGACTTGGCTGGAGGAACTCCCTTCTAGAACATGTGCCACGTCTGCAGCAATCATGAAAGGCATATTCAGCTTTGAAGTCCCACACACCTGCTGGCTGCAAAGTGGAAACAATGTGCTTTTCACATACCTCTTTCTTTCTTTCTTTCTTTCTTTCTTTCTTTCTTTCTTTCTTTCTTTCTTTCTTTCTTTCTTTCTTTCTTTCTTTCTTTCTTTCTTTCTTTCTTTCTTTCTTTCTTTCTTTCTTTCTTTCTTTCTTTCTTTCTTTCTTTCTTTCCTTCTTTCCTTCTTTCCTTCTTTCCTTCTTTCCTTCTTTCTTTCTTTCTTTCTTTCTTTCTTTCTTTCTTTCTTTCTTTCTTTCTTTCTTTCTTTCTTTCTTTCTTTCTTTCTTTCTTTCTTTCTTTCTTTCTTTCTTTCTTTCTTTCTTTCTTTCTTTCTTTCTTTCTTTCTTTCTTTCTTTCTTTCTTTCCTTCTTTCCTTCTTTCCTTCTTTCTTTCTAAGATGTATCATCAATCAATCAATAGATGTATCGTCAGAGAATATCCTCTCATTCTGAAACAGTGCAAAAGATAACCTGTCCTGGCATAGAGAAAAAATCAGAGCCAAACCTAGTTTCTAGGTCCTTCCATTCCTTACCAGTTCAGACCAGTTAGTTTATTAGTGTGGACTGAAACTCTCCAATTTCATCAGTGTAAATTGAAACTCTCAGCATTTTTGAGTAACTCGCCTGCTGCTTATAGTCTTAGAGAGGTGTCTGGGTGACACCAGAGCTGGTCTGAATGAAAGGTAGAGTTTGAACCCAGGATTTTCCTGCTCTAATGCTGGCCCCTCCACTGCTTCTCAAAACCTCCCAAAGTTTCATTAGTTTTTGTGATTGTGTTATTTGCCTTCCACATAAAAGAAATTCACATTTTCTTTTTCAGTTCCTTAGCACCTTTCCTCTGTTCATATATAAATTAATTAGCTCAATAGCTAATTGCGGACTTTCCTTGTGCTTTGGGGGTGGGAGACAAATTTTTGACTGTGCTCATTTATTTTTGGACTTCAGCTGTTAAAAATAAAGCAAAATGATTTACTCTAGCACAAAGGCAGATAACAAGATATTTCAGGAATGTGTTGAGAGTCTTTGGGACCTCTGAGTGCCTTTAAGGACTTTTGTTTAACCTTGACTGGTTTATTGCTTGTGAACTGTGTGACCTTGGGCAAGACCTAGGTTCAAGTCTTATCTCTGATACATAAGAATTATATGACTAAGGGAAAATCTCCTAACCTCTCAGAATCTTAGCCAATACTCTAAGGTTATCTTTAAAAAACAAAACAAAACCCTTACCTCTCATCTTAGAATCAGTCCTAAGTATGAGTTCTAAAACAGAAGAATGGTAAGGGCTAGGCAATTTGGGTTGAGTGACTTGCCCAGCCAGGGTCACACAGCTAAGAAGTGTCTGAGACCAAGTTTGAACCCAAGACCTGCTGTTGCCAGGTCTGGCTCTCTATCCACTGAGTCACCTATCTGCCTCTTCTCTAAGACTATTAGAAAATGGGTACATAATTGTGTTGGTAGAAGGAGTTTCCTCCTGGAAGACCAAAGATATCTTGGAAAATAATACTACAGAGAATCAGAGAAGAATAAAGTTTGAAGGGACCTAAGGGATCATCTAGGGCCTGTATTCTAGGCCAACAATTCTCAAACTTTTTGGTTTCAGGTTCTCTTTACACTCTTAAAGATTCTCTCTATCAAGGAACTTTTGTTTATGTGGGTTAAATCTGTTTATAGTTCCATTTTTGAAATTAAAATGATAATTTTAAAAATAATTATTAATTCATACTAATTACAATAATATACCTATTACTTGTTAACATAAGTAATGTATATTTTAGAAAACTTACATATCCCAAACAAAAAAATTATAAGAAGATTGACTTTTTTAATCTATTTTTACAAATTTCTTTAATGTCCAAAAAGAAGGCAGTTGAATTCTTGTATCTGTATCTGTATTCAGTCTTTGGCTATATGTGGTTTTGGTTGAAGTAGATAAAGAAAATTGATATTACACAGATACATAGTTTGAAAAGAGAGCAATATTCATATTAGGCACAAAATGACTTAATATTTATTATGAAAGGAGTTTTGATGTTGAAGACACCCCAAAAGGGCCTCTGGGACCCCCATGGCCTATGGATGTCACTTTGAGAATCATTGATCTGGGCTTCTCTGTTCCCAGCTTATGTTAATATTTCTCTGACTGTAAGTTGTCTTTTCAGACTCATGGCCTTTGATGACTTTAAAAATAATGTATTACTGCACTGTCGCTTAACTTTGATCTTTCCATCTCCTATACAAGAATTGTTTGTGAGTCTTTGTCTACAACTTTGCTAAAATTTAGGTAAAATATGTCTGTAATAGTCTCCTGATCTGCCAATCTATATAGTCTTTTCTAAAAGAAAAGTGGGTTTTTTTTTTTGGCATGGCCTGTTCTTGGTGAAGTCAAATTGGCGTTTTGTGACTTTCTAGATAGGTACTGGGCATCCTTTTATTTTTTTTAAACCCTTACTTCCTGTTGTCTTCCCTGTGCCAATGGTGGCTCTAGCTTAACCCAGGACCACCCAGAAGTCTGTGGCTTTGCACATGTCTGTTGAAGGTCATATTCTCAAATAATTAAATTTTGATCTATGCTGCAGCCCTTCCTAAATCCTGTTAGGACTGAGTAGGGTGGAGATTGTATCAATTCTAAAATCAATCATGACTCAAAGAACTTCCTGTTCTATGCTTAAGCATAGGTCAAAGCCCTTTCCATTGTTCAGCAAAAGGTTTCTGTCCTAAAGTAATCTTAAGAAGGGAGGAGGAGGAACCTCCCATGCCAAGGGGGTTCACATTCCAATAGAGTTCCCACTATCAATAGGAAATTTTTCAAGTATGAAATTTCCCAATGGTGAACCTTCCAACATTTATAAGTCTAAGAAATTTTAAGGTTTACACTGTCTTAGTAATAACTCTAAGACAGAAGGGAGGGCTAGGTAGACTGGTTTAAGTGACTTGCCCAGGGTTACATAGCTAGTAAGTATCTGAGGTCCAGATTCTCCTGGTTCCAGATCTGACCCTCTATCAACTGTGCCACCAGTTGCCCCTGATCACCCTTTAAATAATGTGGTCTAGAATTTTATCAGGAATAAGTCAGCCTCACTGACCCATTCTCTTTTCTCTTTTGACAATAGACTTCAAAATGATCAGAGAGACAAGGATCTGGAACATTTGGCATATAAAAGTTCTGAGTTTTTTAATCAGTTTTGGGCTCAGTAAGCCATTAGGGTGGTCTGGTAGATAAATAAGCTAATCAGATATTAGGCTGCATTGGGAAAAATATAATGTTCAGGACTAGAGGGGAGGGGAAGAGCAGCAGTCCTGCTGTTCCAATCTGACCCCTTATTCAGACAACATCTGGAGAACTGACTTTAATTTTGGATGCCACACTTTAGGAAGGATTTTAATAATATTGAAAGTGACCAGAGGAACCTACTTAGACTGGAGATAGACCTCTTGATTATGCCATTAAAAAGATACATTCAAGGAAATAGGAATATTTATCCTCAAGAAGAAAAAGTCTAAGGAAAGTAAGGAAGAAATGATATAACAGTTCTCTTTAAGAATTTAAAAGGCTGGAATACAGGGGGACAGCTGGGTAGCTCAGTGGATTGAAAGCCAGGCCTAGAGACAAGAGGTCCTGGGTTTAAATTTGGACTCAGACACTTCCCAGCTGTGTGACCCTGGGCAAGTCACTTAATCCCCATTGACTAGCCCTTACCAGTATTCTGCCTTGGAACCAATACACAGTATTGACTCCAAGATGGAAGATAAGGGTTTTTATCAAAAGGGAAAAAAAGGCTATAACGCAGAAGAAGAATCACATATATTCTACTTGACCCTAGACATTTTAACTAGAGTAATGGATGAGTATTTTACTTTTCAGTTGATATAAAGAAAAACTCTAGTGATTTGGCTTGTTCTGAGGTCCTGATGGACTGTCTTAGTGGGTAGTGGTCTCACTGCATATATATATATACATATATATGTATATATATAATATACATACATACATACATACATACATACATACATATATATATATATATATATATATATATATATATATATATATATATATATGATCTCAGTAAGATCTAAAGCAAAGACTGGATGAACATTAATTAGTGGGTTTTGGTCCAGTATGAGTTAGACTGAAGAGTCTAAGTTTCCTTTCACCTCTAAGATTTTGTGATTGTATTTTTCTTTATTCATAGGATCCCAAGTTTAAATCTGAAAGGGACTTCAGGGGTCATCTAACTGAATTTTCCATTTTACAAAAGAGAAGATTCAAACTATGAGTAGCTAAGAATCTTGCCCTAGGACATATAATTAGTGTGGATTTGCTGAGGATTTGAACTCTGGTCATGTGGCTCTGAATCGACCACAATTGCTGTTGGTGCTATATGGCTTCTCAACCTGACTTATTCAACTCCATCAGTTTCTTTGCTTTCTGGATTCCCCACCGTCCGCTTGGCTTTTTTTGAGCATAAGATTTATTTTGTCCTGTCAGTTCCTAGAAACTGGCTTCTTTCTTTTACTAGCTATACTTGTCTGATTCCAATTTGTTTACTTGGTCTCTAATTCTATACAGGCATGTTCTTGGCTCTTCATATATGTCCCCTATTTCCCTAGTCAAGCAATCAAAAATTTGGAGTTGTCAGTGACCTCAGAGGTCATATTGTTCAAATCCTTCATTTTATAGATGAAAGGAGAAATGCCTTGCCCCAGGTCATACAGGGAGTAAATTGCAGATTCAAACCTACTTTGGGGCTTCCAAATCCAACACTCTTCCCTCTGTGCTATGAATCTAAGTTTCCTTGACCTGCTTCCATGGTTAGGACATCTGGTATGACATCTGTCCTTGATATGACATTCCCTGGCATGACATCTATCTTAAGGATGTCATACCAAGTCTCCAAGTATTCCAGGGAGGTAGACTTCTGTTCACCAAACTAAAGAGCATGTCACTGCACTGAATATTTCAGCCTAATAAAAAGGAGGATCGTTTTTTTAATTCAGGGAGCTTATTATTTAAAACCAACTTCAGCTGTCTACAGTAACCTCTATTACTAAAACTGCCTCTATATATCTATATATACATATACATATATGATATGATATTTTATATATATGTGTGTGTGTGTGTGTGTGTGTGTATTTGCTTACCTTTTGTCTTAGAATCAACACTAAGGATTAGTTCCAAGGCAGAAGAGCAGTAAAGTCTAGGCAATTGGGATTAAGTAACTTGCTCAAAGTCACATAGCTAGGCAGTGTCTGAGGTCGGATTTGAACCCAGGACCTCCCATCTCTAGGCCTGGTTTTCTGTCCACTGAGCCACTTAACTGCCCCTGACTGCCTATATATTTAGTGATAGAATTATTCCTTTAGACCTGTTTCAACTATAGTGTTTGAACAGATTTATCATCTGTAGTCTATTTATAAAGAAATGAGATTGCCAGTTAATAAGAAGCCCTTATATAAGCTCTGGGGGTTTCTTATCCCAATTCCCACTCTTACCGACAAATCAAGGTCCCCAAGAAGGCTGCTGGCTACAAGGTCCCTTCAGAACCCTAAGCAGCCATGAGGGATTAGGGATATCTTTCTCTTATGCTACTGGATTACACTCCAATTCTGATGTGTTCTTCCCAATGTCAATAACACTTTATTAGCATTCCAGTGTCATTTCATCAACTAACACCCATTAGTTTTTACAAAGTGATATTTATTGAGAAGATCAAGATAGAGCACAAGTATACTTTCCTTAGCCCCTTATGTAGGCACAGGACACTAATCTGCTAATGAAGAGCCCCATAATAATGGGTTTAGGAACTAGGGTTACACACAAGACTTTTCAGTTATATATATATATACATCACAGAGGAATACACACAGAGTCTCAGGAAGAGCAACCCATTTTACCAGATGCCACATAATTGCCCTGCTTTGCCTCAAAAAAAGTTTCATGGGATTCTCTTATTCTTCTTTCCCATCTAATTTGCTCTATAGCCAGAATATAAGAAATGATTTAGGGAGTAAAGTCTATGGTTTATTATCATTTTCTTGTTCTTGAAACTCTCTCTCTTTTTAACTTTGTAAATACTTTGTGTATTTGCTTTGCTCCAAGGGCTTCCATAACTTGTTATTAACTATGGGATCATATCTGAAGAGCTTCTGACCTTCCTAGCTTTCTTTTATAGTCCTCCCCTTCAGGCACTCCAGCCAGATAATTCCCTGGTGGTCTCCTGTTCTTTTGTCTTTGGCTAATGTTACCCTCTATAACTGGAATGGATTCTTCATGCCTCAGTTTCTGAGGATTGACAAAGAACACTGGAATTGAGGTCAGATAACCTGGCCAGTTGGTGTCTGACCATACTACTTACAGTATTTACGACTTTGGGAAAATCACAAACACTCTGGGCTCATGTGTCACCTTCTCCTGGTCCTCTCAGTGGCTAGTACAATCCAAAGTGGATTACATTCCATCTACTAAGAATTTGCCTTACATATTATATATGGTCTGATAGATAAGGTATAGAAAAAGTATAGAAAAAATCTCCAATTTGGAGAGACTGATAGTCTCATTAGGGTTATTGACAGTTATTGACAGTTCCTACATTTCAAGGTAGTTCTCTTTCTCCCTGAGTTTGTTAACAATTTGGATGATATAGCTGAACTGAATAGAGCTTTGAAGAGTGATTTGACCACTGAATTAATATAGAATGGTCTTAACATATTTGCATCAATTCAGATATATATGGCTCTAAAGGCAAATAAATTCAAATATAAAAAATCTCTTTTTAAACATAAAAGCCAATTTCTCTTTTCATTATGAGAACTTGATTAGCTTTTTAGATCTTAAGTCATCAAAATGGCCTTTCTTTTATGGTTTCCTGTATCCCTTGTTTGATCAATTTTCTTTCTACTCTAACAAGCTGCGGCCAAAAGTTTTGTATGGGCATGTCAACCACAACATTATGTTCTGATATAAAACAAGGATTTATAGCAAGTATGTGATGGTGCTTTTCACAGCTAAGGGTACCCAAGATGGAGTGAGAGCATTATTATGCCATGTTCCAATTGATTTCACTGGAGGTCATCACTGAAATACAAGAAAGATGAATTCAATGGATACAAAGCACCAAGAGAGTCAGTCACTAACAGCAGAGATGGTGAGAAATTGATGGGGAATGAGGGGTTGGGGACAAAGAGGAAGGAAAGAGAATGATGAGGGGCTTTAGTAATAATTAGTAATTAGGAATAATTTATCAGAATGATATGGTAAAAATTCCTCTAAAAATCCTTATCTGAAGTAATTCCAAATTCAATCTTATTTATTTGAATAGGAACTGAGTTAGAAATTTGTCAATATGAAGTAGGACAGTGGGCCAGCATTAGGTTTCTTCCCAAGGATGCCTGGATACTCCCTTTTTCTAAATACTTTTTCTAAAACTCCTTTTGGAGTTTGTTTCTGTTTTCTTGATAGCAGAACCATTACAATTAGATTTTTATCATATTGATTTAAAGGCAGTTCTATTGGAATAACCCAGTATGACAAGAGAATAGCCAAAGAGGGCTCAGCCCTGAGATATACTGACAAGTCTATTTTTGAAAATACCTGATGAAGCAAAATTGAGGGACCTTGTTCTGAACTTTACAAAATACATAAATATTTTGTGACTATATCTGGCCTTCCATTTATTGGTGAAGAAATGGCCTTTTGATTGGTTTCTGAGATGAAATGGAGAATTCATACAAAAAATACCAATGAACTGTCATTGTCCTTTTTCTTGCCTGGTTACATCTGAGTAAGGAGGCAGGGTTGCTAGTATTAGTGTCATATACTTTCCATCAACATCAACAGAAAGGCACAAGTATGTAGCCTTCTTATTGCTTCTACTTTTTATGAGTCAATTCTTTTCTGCCATGGATTGATGGGTATTTATTAAGGGTAGACATCCTCCTAACTCACCCATAGGTTTGAGACCTGTCTGTTACCTTCAACTTGGTTTAGCCCATTTACCAAGATGGTTTTGTTGGGATATGGCTGCTATGTATGCTACAGCTTCTTAGAACCCTAGATGAGAGTTGGGTCAAAGATGGGTGTGCAGCCCCTGAAAAGGGGTTGGCGAACCCTCATACTAGAGGTTCTAATCCTTTGTTATCCTGGACAATTCATGACCTCTTTCTAGGTCTTGGCTTCTTTATAAGTAAGATGTGGGGATTATAGTAGATGAACTCTATGATTCTTTTGTGTTCAATATCTGGGATCTTATTTTATGTAAGCCCTGTTGTAGGGAAAAAGACTTGGCAAATTTAGAATTCAATCAAATAAAATATCCCTCCCCCTCAATTTTTGTGTTCTTCCTCTTTCTATCTTGTTATGGAAAGATGCAATTTCATGCTATGCCCACAAATATCTCTGGATCACTTGTTGGATCACTTTTACATGTCTCTTCTTCTGTGATGTGGTTTCCTGAAATCTGCAGAAATGGAAGTTAATGATTTCTGTATTCCTGGCCTCCATTAGAGACCTTGGGTTATACATAACTCAAAAGGCCAAGTACTAAACTGAGAGTTGGTGGAAAGACTTGCTAAAAATGATTGAATTTTGCAAATTAGCCTGTAGGTGGGAAGGAACCCCCCCCCCCAAGATAAAAAAAGAAAGTGGCAATTTCACCCAAGATCCTCAGGGTCAATTCTGCCAGCCTGGGCTAATTTTCATTCTTTTAGAAAAAGCTTCAGAGTGTGTCACTCAGCAGCAGTAACTGAGTGGGAGATCTTGCAAAGCAAATTAAATCTTGGTAATTAATTCTCTGCTTTTAAGATTGGGGATGAGAAGTGCAGTGAGAACTTGTGCCTGCTATGAGAATGATAGCACTTGTGGTTTAGCCAATTGGAATTTTAAGGAGTTGTTTTAGCAAACCTATTTTTATTTTCTAGAGAAGTGAGGTAAGAAAGGGATAGTAATTAGAGGAGATAATGGGAAATTCTGTTCCTAACTCTTTAAATTCAAACACTCCAATGGATCTGAGATCCACTCAATATGGATAATTACCCCAAAGCTACAGATTGCAATTCATTCAGGCCTGGGCATGGGTCATACAATCAATTCTCTTGTCCATGTGATTCCATTATTTTACCTCAACATGCCCAATCAATGTGCTAGATAGAAGCCTCCTTCTCTTCCTTTCGACATCACATAGATGCTGGTGGAGTGAATGAGCTGTCCATCAGCTCTTGCCACATGACCAGTTGGTTTTCTTTTCTCTGTATAATATTCTTTGATAGAAATTGTTTGCCCTTCATTTTTGAAGAGGAACAATGACAACACAGGGTGATGTCTTCACTTGTCTATGAATTGGATTTTAGTGGAGAAGAGTTGCACAAAGTCATCTGCCTTATTTTCTCTTTCAGTCATTGAAGTTCAGTGGCTAGACAAAAGTCCAGATGACTTGAGATGGCCCAGAATTCAGTGGATGACCCTGTTATCTTTATATCTGACCAAGCTCTAGGCCTTCCATAGCTCCTGCTTCAACTACCTTCATGACCATTGGAATGAATTGTTCTCATTCACCCATTCTGCCAGAGGGATTCTTTATATGTTTTGGATAGACACCCCCCTAACTCACTGACTGGTTTGAGGCTTGTCAGTTACCTTCAATTTGTTTTAGCCCATCTGCCAAGATTATTTTACTGGGGTATAGTTACTACCTATGCTAAAGCTTCTTGGATCCACAGGTGAAAGGTGAACACCAAAGGTGGATGAGAAGTCCTGAAAAGGACTTGCCAAGCCCTCACACCAGAGGACCTAGTCCTCCATGAACACCTCAAAGACCCCTGAAAGATATAGCCAAAATAGTTAAAGGATATGAATAGTTCTCAAAAGAATTGAAAACAATTAGAAACCCACATGAAAGAGTGACACAGATGACTAATGTAATATTTATTGGGAAAGGAAATAGGATTGGGAAAAATGGGGATAAATAGGGAATAATGGGAGGTTTGTATAGGGGTAAAGAGGAGTTAAGGGGAGAGAGGGAACACTGCTTGGTGAGGCAAGGGAGGGAGATGCCCCCTGCTGAGAGGAAACAGCAGGGGTCCAATAAGGACTCTTTGTTGCCTTGATGACTGAAACTGAAGTTCAGCTCCCTCTATGACCAGAAAAGATAGTCCACTTATCTGACTGCGAATTCAAATAACATAAAGTTTAATAACTAGTTGGGATTGAAGTTTTTCTCAGCTTCAGACCTGAGGCCAGGCTCTAGAGGCTGGTGGAGAGTTTGTCCCACTCCCATCTACTCTCGTTGTTCTAATTCAGAATCTTAGCAGTACACAGAAAGCAAACAAGAACAATTCTAACCTTTAGAAGCCTGTGTCTTTGGGCTGAACCAAGAAGAGCATGCCACTCCAGACTGGGCTGAACAAGCTCCTTCCTCCGCCAACCCAGAAGCAAGTCCCCCCCCCCCCCCCCCCCCCCCCCCCGCAGGCAGGAAGTGCTAGTCCCAAGACCCAACTGCCACTCCCAGTTGGCCCTTCCCCCACACAAACTATTAGTCTAGTTTCCTTTCCACAATCGTCCCCTTTTTTTGTTATGACCTTCCCAAGGTCACATATTTATATTATAGTTACCAATTTACTAAATTTACTCTAAGGATTCTTTGCGGTAAAATAAGGGTAAGGGTAATTTTGGGGTTTTACATTAAATTCAGTACAATAAATGTTGAACAAAACTATTACAAGAAATTTGAATCTTAGTGCTAATACTACTCATTCTAAGTTAACTAAAACTAATACATTATTTACATATAATACAACAATATACATTGTTCCACATCATGATGTCAGTCAAATGGAAATATCTATTGATCTTTCTATTCGCCTAAGACCTTATGGAACTAACTATATACATATTTACATTTTGCATAAATACAATTTCAAACACTTGTTTATATAAACAAGGTCTCTCAATGTGTCAGTTTGTGATTTTGTGTTTTGTGTCTAATAGTGTTGTGTTGAATTAATACTTATCAAGTTTCTTCAGATTTCCACTTCTCATGTTGACTGATGGATCTCTTCTTTCTTCCATGTTATGTAGTGATGCAAGCTATTTCCCAAATATGTGAAATTACTTTTGTTTTATTATTTCAACACACTCAATCTTACATATAAGTCTCGTTTTCCATCTGTCCTCTAATATAAACAAATTTACAAGTTCAAAGTCTTAGCTGTCCATTTCAGCTTTTCCTCTTTGTTTCTTGTCTCTAGCATCTTTTCTTGATGCTTTTCCTCTGGGCTGGTTTAAAATCTTTTCCTCTGGGATGCTTTTCCTCTGGGTTGCTTTTCCTCTAGGCTGGAAAGTTGTCTTGAACATTATGTGTTACTATTATTTCTTTGTGTTGTACTTTGTATGTTAATCAGTTTTTGTTTTTATTTCTCAGCCCTATCTTTTGTCTAATTATCTTCTATGTCTGTTATAGTGATGTTGAACTTTTTCTGGTTTCATGTGGGAACAGTGAAACCATGAGTCTTTCCCTGCAACTTTTATAGCTGTTGGGGTAGTAAGCAATACTTCATGTGGTCCAGTCCATTTTATGTCTGTAGCCAATTTTCTATTGAGATTTTTTAAGTATACTATGTCTCCTGGCTTGATGTTGTGCAAATTATAATCTAGGGGTACTGTTTGTTGTATCAAGCCCATTTCATGCAATTCTGTTATTCTTGTCTGTAAAGCTTGTATATATTTTGTTAATTGACAGTCTAGTTTGTGAGAAGTTCTATGTCAGAGAAAGGAAGATGTGATAGGAGCATTACATTGTTTTCTTCTTCTTCCTTTTGTTTTGGATCAGGTATATAATTTTCTTGTACTGCAAATTTAGTGTCTCTATCCACTTTAT